>NW_019176429.1:0-15283 GCF_002260705.1 Seriola dumerili | reverse complement strand
CATACTTTAATACTTGTTATTAATCAAATAAAAACTTAATATAAAACTATTATCACAAAATAAAGCTCTTATAATACTTTATAATCAAAAAGACATGGATGTCTACCTTCATACAATATGGGACCTTTAAATCATATCAATCACTGAGACTGAGAAATGAGTTAGCAGGGCATACTTTTTCTAACCAATATATCCATATCCATATCATTCAGAAAGCCGTACAGAAAAAGTCCAATTGTAGTGAAAGGTTTATTATAAAAGTGTTTAAAGATTGTTGTGAAGTCTGTCAAGCACCAGCACATACTGTGATCGCATCCCGTGTGTGTGTGTGTGTGTGTGTGTGTGTGTGTGTGTGTGTGTGTGCGCGTGTGTGTGTGCGAGTGTGTGTGTTGCTGTGCTGTGCGTGCGTGCTGCGTGTTGTACTGCACCGTTTCACTTCACACAGGATCGCTTAATTTTGTGTTTGCTAACCCTTCTGTGAGTCTCCAGTTGCCTTTACACTGATGTTAATTAAAGATTCTGATGCCATTAGTGCCATAATAGTGTAGCCTTATGTAGCCTTTGAATAGAAAATATTTAGGTGAACTTAATCAAAGCTCTTGGAGTCTCTTATTATTAATTGAGTAACCCATAAGTGTACTGATAAAACAGATTCATCATCATTTAATCGATGTTACAGTTGTGTTCCCTGTAGTTAAGCATAATGTTTAGATATTTAAATATGAATACTGAAATATCACCACCAGTATGGTTACTCTGAAAGCACACAAAAGTTGTGTTGGAGGTGTTGGTTGCAAACCATAAGTGTGTATATACAAAGGGAATGACCATGGTGAAATTGGATGACACTCCATGTGATAAATGTGTTAGGCTGTCGGGAGGCTGACAGTGAAACCCAAACCTTACATGCACTGAGGGGACTTCGCTCCAGTTGAGTCAGTCGAGCACTTTTCCACATATGCAGCACCTCGTGCTACACTCTGTACATACGCTCTTTATTATCTGCCTGAGTAAAGTATATTTTTCGTTGCTTTTGTATAAAAGATGGTTATTAAAAATGATGTGAGAACATGTGGCTAAATTTTTTTTTGTAGATTTAAAACAAGTAAATAAGACGATTCAACACTCAAAATTACACTCTACACTGTGTGCATGTATGCTGTACAGACATCTAGAAAACTGTTACAGCTTAAATGACACCAACAGGAGCAGTGCAGAGAGATGAATATCTTTAGCTGATCATTGAATACACAGCTGTGACTTGCTTCATGTCCTCTATCTCACCAGCTGCAGGGCCCAAATGTCCAAGTTTTCACCATTTTAACTGGTATATAAGTAAACCACACTCTAACAACTTGTCATGTTTGGTTTGTTTTTCTGCAGTTAGTTTTCTCACCATGTTTCTGTCGGCCCTCGTTTTGACAGCTAACCAGCCCTGTAAATGTTCTGTGTGAAGGGCTGTTTTTTCCCTTCCTCTCATCCTATACGTTAAACGTAAGGGCCCCGCTAATCTTACGTCCAAAGACGAGCCCCTCTGTAAAACCTGTGCCTCTCCTGGTAAATCGTCCTCCTAGTCCATATCAGTTTTTTTTGCAGCACATACACAGCAGACGAATCTTTGAATGTATAGCTGCTTCAGGACTTCATGACAAGAATTAATACAACAAATGATGAAAACACTATACTACTGATCTTTGGATTTCAAACAAAGCAATAAACTCCATACATTCTTAAATACTACACAGTGCTCAGTGATACTGTGTGATTTAAACTAAACTTTGACTGAGTAAAGGCTCAGCACAGTCTGTCACTGAATGGACAGAGGCTTGACAAACTAGGTGCCATTCTGTTAAACTGGTATTTCACTTTATTGAAGTAGCAATCTCGAAGATCTCTGTCTCGTTATCTTTGGCCAATCATAATTGCAGGTTTGTTTTTCAACCAACACAGTTCATAAAACTATGAAAATGACAAGCGATGTTGTAATCTACTCTGCACCAGCTTCACATGCTCTCTGACGTTTAACAGACTTTTCAAGTCATTAACAGTTTAGACAAATAGTTTTTGATTCTAAAGTTTGTGAGTAAAACCGAAAATTTTTTACTTTGATCTTTCACTTGAGTCTAAAATTTGACTCCTATTAGTTTACATGCATACTATGACTCACTGATGAAATTATATACAAATCCTTGCATTTCATAGTTTTATGAACTGTGTGGTTGAAAAACAAACCTGCAATTATGATTGGCCAAAGATAACGAGACAGAGATCTTCGAGATTGCTACTTCAATAAAAGTGAAATACCAGTTTAACAGAACGGCAAACTAGTTTGTCAAGCCTCTGTCCATTCAGTGACAGACTGTGCTGAGCCTTTACTCACGTCAAAGTTTAGTTTAAATCACACAGTATCCACTGAGCACTGTGTAGTATTTAAGATGTATGAGTTTATTGCCTTGTTTGAAATACCAAAGATCAGTAGTATAGTGTTTTCAATTTGTATTCATTCTTGTCATGAAGTCCTGAAGCAGCTATACATCAAAGATTCTCTGCTGTGTATGTGCTGCAAAAAAAACTGATATGGACTAGGAGGACGATTTACCAGGAGAGCACAGGTTTTACAGAGGGGCTCGTCTTTGGACGTAAGATACGGGGCCCTTACGTAGTACGTTAGGATGAGAGGAAGGGAAAAAACAGCCCTTCACACAGAACATTTACAGGGCTGGTTAGCTGTCAAAACAGAGGCCGACAGAAACATGGCTGAGAAAACTAACTGCAGAAAAACAAACCAAACATGACAAGTTGTTAGAGTGTGGTATACTTATATACCAGTTAAAATGGTGACAACTTGGGACATTTGGGCCCCTGCAGCTGGTGAGATAGAGGACATGAAGCAAGTCACAGCTGTGTATTCAATGATCAGCTAAAGATATTCATCTCCTCTGAACTGCTCCTGTTGTGTCATTTAAGCTGTAACAGTTTTCTAGATGTCTGTACAGCATACATGCACACAGTGTAGAGTGTAATTTTGAGTGTTGAATCGTCTTATTTACTTGTTTTAAATCTCACAAAAAAAAAATTTAGCCACATGTTCTCACATCATTTTTAATAACCATCTTTTATACAAAAAGCAACAGAAAAATATACTTTAACTCAGCAGATAATAAAGAGCGTATGTACAGAGTGTAGCACCAGGTGCTGCATATGTGGAAAAGTGCTCGACTGACTCAACTGGAGCGAAGTCCCCTCAGTGCACTGTAAGGTTTGGGTTTCACTGTCAGCTCCCCGACAGCCTAACACATTTATACATGGAGTGTCATCCAATTTCACCATGGTCATTCCCTTTGTATATACACACTTATGGTTTGCAACCAACACCCTCCAACACAACTTTTGTGTGCTTTCAGAGTAACCATACTGGTGGTGATATTTCAGATATTCATATTTAAATATCTAAACATTTTGGCTTAACTACAGGGAAACACAACTGTAACATCGATTAAATGATGATGAATCTGTTATTCAGTACACTTATGGGTTACTCAATAATAATAAAGAGACTCCAGAGCTTTGATTAAGTTCACCTAAATATTTTCTATTCAAAGGCTACATAAGGCTACACATTATGGCACTATGGCATCAGAATCTTTAATTAACATCAGTGTAACAGGCAACTGGAGACTCACAGAAGGGTTAGCAAACCAAAAATTAAGCGATCCTGTGTGAAGTGAAACGGTGCAGTACACACGCACGCACGCACGCACGCACGCACACACACACGCACACACACACGCGCACACACACACACACACACACACACACACACACACACACACACGGGATCGATCAACAGTATGCTGCTGGTGCTTGACAGACCTTCACAACAATCTTTAAACACTTTTATAACCAACCTTTCACTACAATTGGACTTTTTCTGTACGGACTTCTGAATGATATGGATATGGATATATTGTTAGAAAAAGTATGCCTGCTAACTCATTTCTCAGTCTCAGTGATTGATATGATTTAAAGGTCCCATATTGTATAAAGGTAGACATCCATGTCTTTTTGATTATAAAGTATTATAAAGCTTTTATTTTGTGATATAGTTTTTATATTAAGTTTTTATTTGATTATAAAAGTATTAAAGTATGAAGTATCAAAGCGCTCAGTCCACAGAGGAATGGACACAGCCTGTATTCAGAAACTGAGCCTCAAAACCAGTGGTCAGGACTTTCTGTAACTCAGAGCCTCCTCTCTTCTGATTGGCTCACCGACCTATTCTTACTAGAGCTCCAGAGAGAAGCCTGAGAGAGATGTAAAACTACACTAAGATGGTTTTTGGAAAAATATCTTTTTATGGATCAACACTTCAAGTAAAACACTGGAAAAGAATACAATATGGGACCTTTAAAAGACTTTTGATCGGAACAGATGCAAATCAAATGATCAAACCTGGACATGTCGGGGCTGCAGCTCTGTCAGCAGCTCAGCTGACTTTAAACTAAACCGGGACAAGTCACATGGTCCTGTGAACCTGAATGCTGTCATTATAGTGGTGATACTCATGTGTTTAACGTATGAATCAGCTGTAAATGTTGTATAATTAAAGTTGACAGGTGAGTTTAATGATCCATATAAACAAGAATAAACAGGAATTGTCAATACAAAAATGTCAAAGGTATATCTGATGTGGTTTAGAAGCAGTGTCCCAATTGTCTACCAGAGAGCACTGACACGTTTATTTTACACTGTAAAATATCCTGGTCATACGTATGTTGGTTACAATTGTTTCATAATCCAATTTAAGGGATGTATATAAAAAGTTTTAATGTTACACAATTATGTAAAAAGAAAGTATTACTATCAGTAATAAAATTGTTTGTTTTAATTGTATTGGTCCAGCTCTAGCTACCATGGTAGAGGGGGTCAGATCACTGAACCCAAGCAGCTGTGCTGGTCTAATGCTACAGTCAGTGACAGAGCGACAGCTCCTATAGTTACACTGGGCACTGTGACTCAGAGAAGCTTTCAACAAAGCTTAAAGAACCGTGTAAGTGAATATGAACCTCAGTGCTGCCTCCTGACAGGAAACATTTCAAAGCAGACAGCTCTTCAACATGATTAGTGACTGTCAAGTGTTCAACTTGAACTTGAGGAGAAGAAAAACTAGGGTAACACGTACTGCACCTTCAAAAAAATGTTAAAAATATTTAGTCCTATCTGTCATTTGTCTCCAGGCCTGTCACAGTGGTGTTAGTCAAACATACACATGTACTAAAAGACCAAACCCCTGAGCACCAACAGTAATAACATTGCATCAGTGACTGCTGCAGAGTTTTGTCTCTGCAGATATTAAAGTCAACAGTCTGGATTACCTAAGAGACTGTGGCTCTGTGTGTCCATCTGTGCTTTCATGAATGACTGCATCACTACTGTGGCTGTGTTCAAGAATCCCAGGATCACAGTGATCACATGGGTCTTCCACAGGCCCCGCCCCCTGTTCCTCCGTCTCTTCCTCTCTTTCTAAAAAGCCGTGCTGATCCCACAGCTCCTGACCATCGCAAACTTCAATCCCAGAATCCCCTGTGAAGCGCCGGTACCTGCCCGGCGTCGAGTCCTTGTTGGGGTTAGCAGCGCTGTGAAGGAGGGTCTGCGTGGCCTCTGGAGTAGCAGGGAGCACCGCATCAGCATCACTGGGGACGGATATAGCCGAGTGGGGGCACGGACATTCCTCTGTGGGTGGATCTGTGGATGGGGGTGCTGGCTGGAGAGGGGTGTAGGGAGGAGGGGGTGTGGCTGGGCGGCCAACTACCTCTTCATAGGCTGGCAGCAGATAGGTGGGCAAGAATCCTGCAGAATAACACAATGCATACAAGTATGAAAGAGGACAAACATGACAGTATCTCACTCATTCCCAGTCAATGACAGCAGTTAGCTTTATTCTACTCAACACACTTATAGAGTTTAAAGCTGCACTAATCAGTGTTTTTAAATTAATGTTTTTAATTAAATTAATGGCGGATCAACTGACATGTAAAGTGAAAAGGCGTCGCTTGCCGCAGTAAAACCCAGAGAAAAATGCAACTCCAACTCTGCACTAAACTGTGCACAACCTGCCCAGCAGCAATCAGCAGACAGACACAGTTACAGACCAGAGAGTGAAACTTCATGGACACAAACACCACCCCAAAGTTATGTTCCTTTGTAACTGCTGGATGAGGAAATAAGAAACATAATAAAAAGATGATGGCTTTTAAACTTATTTCACTGACCTCAACTATCCAGCAGAAAATCACTTATATGTGCAGAAGGAACCAATGGACTTGGAGCTGAGAGCCAAGGACAGAGTAGGGAAGTCAAAAACAATCCCTTCGTCATAAGATTGTTTACAACAAGCTCAGTACAGAATTATAGCTAGGATGTAAATTTTAAGCAATTTCCTTAATTAATTTCATTGTTTTTCACCACTAATGTGACCTATGTTCGCCCCAAAATAACCCGATGCTCCAGATGTTTGTTTCACAGAACCATCTGGGAAGGCTTCCTCAGACCCTGTTTGGAAAAGGGCAGGCGCTTTCAAAAAAATACTGCAGGTAATTGGATGAACCATCCATCTATCATATGATGTAGCAGGAGAGCACCACAGTGAAAACACAACACAACAACAAGCCACAGTCTGAGGAGATTTGAAAGCTAGTTCGCTTATTGCCATCTCTTAAAGGAAAATGTGTGAATAAAAGGCAAATACCAAAACAGTGACTTCTGATTCTGATCAGATGCTGATTGGTCCAGAACGCTGTGGTTCTGCCACAACTGAATAAATCCAGCTGTCTCACAAGGTTAGGAATTCAAAAAAACAGATTAAGAAAGAACCAAGTTACTTGAATTCTAAATTTAACAACACAAAATAATGACTTCATCTAGAGCTTCAACAACTGGCCCGACAAAAAGTACCAGAGCAAACAATGCCAAACAACCTCCAGGCTTCACTGGGGAACATCCATTAGACCAGACTGAATGTGTTCTTCTTGATTAACTAAAAGAAATATTAAGTTATACCATCACACCACCATCTGCGATGCCGCGCACACAGATTCTGCAGCATAAAAACATTTCACCAAACCTTTTTGATGATGACATAAACACGTGCCACCTGTTTAGCACAGAGACAGCAGTGATGTGATCGACAGTTAAAGACTGTGATCTTGAGTGAACAGTGAAGACTTGGTATTTGACCAGTAGTTTAATGGAAATGGAAATAGTTATTGGCTGCTGTAATTATTCCTTCTGTTCATACTAACCATACTGCTTATAAAAGTAATTTCAATGACAGAGGACAAATCCACAGTCCTTTGTGCAAAATGACTTAAAGATAGATAATATGAGGCTTCAAAGGTTTGATGTAGATATTTTCCAAACTTAAGCCCCTTTTCCACCGGTTAAAAAAACCCGCTAAGACCCGCTAATATCAGGCTTTTATCGGCAATGGAAAAGGGAACAATCGGCAATCACACCTGGGTCAAAGTAATACAAAGAGTATTTATCGGTCTGGCACCGATCAGCAGTGATATAAACACAACACCTGGGCATGGGATGACATTGGTCCCAGCAGTTGTATATGTCCTCCCCGGTAAACTCAGATGATGGTGTATAAGGAGTCAATCGCCTTTTTCAGCGAGTTAACTGGTGTTTAAAAAACTGCTTATACCTGCTAATTCTGGTGTAAAAAGGGTATAACTGTATTTTTAGTACATAAAAATCAGTGTTTCCATGTAGAGCCTTGGCAAAGGGTTAGTAACACAAAGCACTTTGTACTAAAAAAGACTTTAACTTTGGAGGATACCTACTTGATTTGTCATACTCAAAAAGCTTGCACTGAACTTCAGAATGTATTTTTACACAGATCAAAGACTTTGATCAACAAACAACTACAGGGACCAATAAGGCTTTCGTTGTACACACGGGCATTTGAGCATTATATTAAGATAGACTTGGAAAAATGTGAACACTTTAAATGCATGTTCAGTCTTATGTATTGGATATGGACTTTTTGAGTGAAAGTTATATCAGGAGATTCTATTGGTTGAGATCTACTTCTTAATTCTATTGACAAACATATATGATGTGCAGCTGGTGATGTGTCTGAGCGATGAAGACTATGTGTGGAATGTGTAGAGGCAGCAGCATGCCACACACAGCTACTTACTGAGATAGAGGGGTAGCTGAGAGTTGTTGTGGGCCTCTCTATAGGCAATGAGGTTGATCTCGTTCTGCCGGCGCTGCTGCTGGAAACGCTGCTTGGAACGCCAGTGCTGACACACACAGCAGCATGTCAGGATAATGATCAGAGTCCACACCAACCAGAACCCTGCAGGGAGCCCACAGCGTAACACCTGTAGTATACATCCTGACAAATGCTACCAAGTCTTTTTACATAACAGTTTAAATATGAGCTTTAGTACAAACAAAATGATACTGTTTGACACCTTAGTTTGCTGAGTGTCAACAAGTTTTTATTTACAAGTTTTCTTTTATATAATAAATTTCTCAGATAGATACAGTAGATAGATAGATAGATAGATTGTTGTTGTTGTTGTTACCTGTAGAAGATTAAGTGTAACCGTTCTGTGGCTGTTTTCAACACTTGTTTAGTTCAGTGGTGAGGCAGTAGTGAGATCTGACACCGTGTCATAGTTTCAATTAACAGCCTGTTAATTCCTGTCATGATTTTAAGGTTTGGTTTGGATGTTCTTTGTGTCAAAAAACTTGAGTCACAAAGCGCACCCTTAAATTAAAGGAATACCAATAAGTGCACTGACAGGCTGGGAGTTCCTGTTAGATGGCACACGGGTGTGTCTGCAACATGAGAGACAACCAGGCAGCCAAGCAGCAGTTCAAATGGTAAACAAGTAGAGATTGTGAGCGACAAATGAGACTCAGGGCCGAGCTCCACTCACCTAACTGGTACCACTCCTGACCTTTATCAAACATCTGCTCCTCAATCTGCTTCCTCCCCTTTTCGCAATTGAGACTTCCTTTACTTCACAGTGTAATGTTTGTTGGAATAAAACTATAACAAATGTGCATCGTGTGAGCTAGTGCAGTATGGATTTATGGACATATTTCTATGCTTTCATTTTAATGTATTCTTGTTGCATATCATTTGTGTCATGAAGAGGGACCATTCAAACACTAAGAAAGACTAAAGCAGAGATGGGTAACTTACACCACAGTTCATAGTAGTAGCTGCAGCACTGTGTCTCTCCACAGCAGTGACCTGACTCACAGATGTAGCTCTGGTTGTTTACTCCCTGGCACACCAGATTGGCCTGTAAATACACAAATATATGTGTCACAATCTGAATTGAGGAAGCTACTAAAACAACAAAACACAGTGTTAACAAGAGCCGGGCATTTTTTGTAACCTTAAGTACCATACCATTTTCTGGCATCTCTAGCACATTATAAAACATTAATTTTTTTTTTTAAAGTTTTTTGTTAACCTCTGACTATGACTTTAGTTTACCATATTTGCATTCATGACATGGTAGCTGCACATTATTTAACACCCTATTTAAGTACAGTATTCTTATTATTTATTTAATAATTATTACCATACACTTAAGTTTTGTTATAAACACATTATATGCCACATAAATAAGGTTAGTGTACGATGTCCCTCATCACTGTATTAGCTGATTAATTTTTTGTGGATCAACTAATTAATGGACTTATCTGACTAGCTCAAGTTCTAGCTCTAACCATAGTGTCTTTGTGTTGCATGTTGTTGCTCCTGTGGCTGAAGAAAAAAAGAGCTCAGTAGCCCAGAATCTGCCTGGATCCAACTGAGCAGAGCCAGTGGAATCAGATGTCAAATGTTTCCCAAATGAACACTGCTGCATCTCTCCGATCTTACTGGAACTATGTACTGCAGGCAGCCACTGCTGCAGACGTGCTGACACACTGCCCTACCACTGCTATCTATGGCAGAGTGTAATGCAGAGTGTAATGCTGTGCAAGGCAAAGACTAATTCCACAGATTCCTGTCCTCTCTGATAAGTAACACAGATAACCACCTGGTATAATTAGATTCCAACATGTCACTTACATTCATCATTGTTGTCCTGGTTTGTACATAGTGCTTACAGACCTACGTGTCCCATTTAACAGTCTGAACCATCAGAATGGGTTTGACCCCACCAAACCATGAGTAATGATGGCTGGATAATTCATTGATACCGTAAATCCTTATGTTCTTACAGCATATTGTGTGACCTGATTGGGAATGCCAGCTATATTTAGTTATCTGTGGCTGAACATGTTTAGGTAGGAAGAGAGCAGATGCAGTGATCAGTACTGCACACTGTGGGTCTGTCTGTTTGGCCCAAACAGCTGAACCGTCAATACCTCGGTGACGCATCAGTCTTTTCCCACAGGAGCAATCACCAGCAACAATAGCAGCCACCACTGCAGTAAAGCGTCAATCTCATTTGATTTATTCATTTAAAAGATCTTAATAGGTTTATTCGCTGCTGAGCATTGTGTCAACACGGGTCCCACGCAACAAGCCGTTTTAAAACTGTCTTTCTAA
Organism: Seriola dumerili; assembly: GCF_002260705.1. Lineage (NCBI taxonomy): Eukaryota > Metazoa > Chordata > Actinopteri > Carangiformes > Carangidae > Seriola > Seriola dumerili. The sequence goes on along the minus strand of NW_019176429.1, from coordinate 4,692 downwards.
TATCTCAGTAACCAGTTATATTTATAACTTTGGTTTGGTCATACAGTTTCTGAAAGCCCTAGCTGGCTCAGGAACTAGCTAACTAAAACTTCTGCTAGTGCCCATCCCTGCTAACGTTACCTGCGTTAGCTTAGTCTTACTTGCTAGTGCTAATTTTATTACCCGTGTTAACGGCTGTTGGAACGAATACGAAAACAGGCCTACAAGGAAGACAGCATTTAAAGCTCAACCCACAAGCCTGCAGCAAGCACCCAGAGAATGAAAGATTATTTGTCCAGTCAAAATCTGGCTAATACGTTTTAGCAAGCAGACTAGCGAAGTTACTGTAGCTAGCAATCTTGACTGCCACCGTCTTTATAAAGAGCTTCGGCCAGCTGCTACCTCTGCCACTGGGGCCGCCGTCGCTGAATTTTCTTGTCCAACGATGATCATCGGTGACACCATTGCCAAAAAGAAGTTAGAAACTAATATTTTTTAACAACTAAACTAATAATTAACCATTGCATTGTTAGTAAAACGTCGGACTCGCTGGCTAACCAAAACAAAACAAGTCCAACTAAATTTCAACAATTGTTGCCGAGGTCGCTCTACCTCTCCGCCATTGGTCCGTTCAGGAATGTGGGCGTTCCTCAGACAGTGATTGGCTGTTTCTGCTGTCACGTCAATTTCATTTTTTTCAGTTCAATAAACTTTATTGGCATAAATGTCAGTTGAACAATATTGCTAGCAAAAATGAAAAATGTGATGAGAAAAAAGAGAATATAATTCACTGAGGAAAATAAATTCAATGAATTAAAAAAAAGGAACACTAGAATTGCAGAAACAGTAAACACGTATGTGTGTGTGTGTGTGTGTGTGTGTGTGTGTGTGAGACAGACAGTAGGTGTGTCTTCCATATGCACAATAGGCTATGTCAGGATAATTATTTGTCACATTCAGTGATGTTGTTTTAATTATGTGTCCCTCAGTTTGTGACATGCAGACTCGTGTGTCATTTGGCCTCACATGTGCCTTTTTCATGGCTAGGGTGAGCACCATTAAGTGCTGCTCCTCTTTGTTTTCTTTGTTTGTTTCCCACAGGACAGTGCCAGAGGAGAGGGTAACGATGCAAACCTCCATGGAGATGAGTGAAATGCCTAAACTCAAAACCAGAGAGGACCTTGAGGTGCCTCCATTTGACTTTTGAGTTCCTAGAAAGAAAATTTGTGAACTCTGAGCTCCGCCTTGTTCTTTTTTGTTTGGTGCCTTCTTTCAAGTCTTCCACCTAAATCTTTGTTATTCAAAAGAAATGTGACGAAGAAAGTGTTGTTTTATCATCTGTCATAGACTCTAACCTTTCCGCAGCAGGGCTGGATTAAGCACCTTGGGAGCCCAGGGGCAAACTTGACAACCCCAAATGAACATTTACTGTAAATGTTCAATAATTTGATTGGACTCATTCCATGAGTGCTGATATAGAGTACACAGCACTGGGACTTTTAACTATCACTCACTTTACCGGTGTTCTATTAACAATTAATTAGCGTTACATTAATCGTTATTATCTATCTTAGATTGCAACAAAGCTTGCTAAAAAGTTAGAGGACAACAGAAAACAATGGAGCCATGTACTGTCTGATCCAGCTGTTAACCCATTGGAATCACACATACCACCAAAGCCAGTGTCACCAGACTCTTATTTCACTGGTTGCACAATAAATAGAAACATACAGATACATTTATATACAAAGTAGCTGGCCTGAGGCAATGTGTAGTCAAAGTAGAGTGCAGGTCAGGAACATGTTTATGTGTTGCTTAGCAACAGTCCAGAACCAGTCCAGTTGTGGCACTATTTGTGATTGCAGGTAGGGGTTTATGTTAAGGTGTTCAAAAGAAAGTGGGACCAACCGTGGTGTAGTCGAAATAGTCACAAAGTTGAAAATAAGTTGTGGCAGAAGGCCCAGGAATCAGTTGGGAAAGCAATCAACTGCCTCAGGATACACAGTTCCAGTCCAAGGAGGACACACCGCAGGAACCTTTCCACCATTGACACCACCTCCACCAAAGCCTTCAATACTGTACCAGTTGCTCCAAGGTGAGATGACAGTCCAACAGCCATAACCACCACTTCCTGCCAAGGAGACAAAAGAGGAATCATGTAGCAACACCGATTAATACTAATCAAGAGCCCCACTCAACTGAGGAACCACTCCCACAACGTTCCACCAGTAACACTGCTGAAGCTCACACTGCCAATGCTACTGCACCCAAGGAAGTTGGAGACCCAAACAAAGTGGCTGACAGGACACTACAGGTGCATGATAGCGGATTGCCCACAAGAAGAGGCTCGGGCAATGTGCCTTATGAGAAGCAAAGCGCTGAAATGGCGTTCTACCAAGCGGCACCTGATCAATAAACGCCATCGCTACAAACAGCTTCAACGCCAAGTGAAAGAAATGTCTCTAATCAAAAATCTTCTTACCCACCGCCTGAGAGTCTGTCTTGATGTCATAAAGTACTACCAACACCTATGAGGGATTGGTAAACTTCCCAACACTCAGCCACAGTGAACTGTGGATCATTCAATACACCAATCACCGTGGACTATATTATCTTACAGACTTTCACAATTGCACGCACAAACAACACACCACACTATAACAATAGATTAGTGCTCTCTTAAACAGTACTATGTTTGAAGCGCACAATGCATTAACACTCACAGTATGACTCTAAAAACAAGTCAGGCATTAAATTATACTCAGTCCAAAGTGCATCAGTACTTATAGTAAACACAAATAGGTAGTGAAAGTGTGTTTGTTAATGACAAACTGAGAAAATTCAGTCAGAATCTACTTGTGAAAACTGATCAAATAGATTCATTTTTTATCATTAAAAAAAACTGAGCACCAAAAGCATTATAGGCTGTATAAATATCTTGATGGACATCTTTCATATTTTCAATTATTATGAGAGAGATCGAGACAGAGCACCCACATTAAATGTCAAAGCCTTATATATCACTGTCTCTGTGAATATCTAAACTTTTACCCAGCAGTTGAATTTATAAAAAGTCCCAGGTGTACACCATATCATTGGGATTCAATTAATTTGACTGCAAAATTGTTAAAAACAATATCACTATGACTGGCCCACCACCCTCCATCTTGTAGAGGGATTCTATGTTTTAGTTCATATTTGCTGCTCATTTGTAACACATAAATAGGGTGCAAGTACATATAGGCTACATATAGGGTATGAGTTAATCTTACAAACTATACATAATGTTTATAATGGGCACATAGACCATTAAAATAATGATTTAAATACTATTGAGTACTACTAACACCATAATTAGCCAAATATGTGTGCACTGTAAAAAAAATCTGTAATTTAACAGAATTTTTACTGTATGTTTTACAGATTTTTCTTGTATTTTTAAAATACATGAAAATATTAATAAAATTACAAAAATAGACTGTGATTATACATGTCAAATGTTAAATAACATGAAAACACCGTAACTGTGAATAACCATAAAATTTTTAAAAAGAAAACTATGTTTTTTTCACATAAAAATACTGTTAAAATACATTTGCAAATGTATCGTAATTTCACAAGCATTTCTTTGTTATTTAAGAGATTAAACTGTTAAATTCAAGTTTAATACTGTAAAAAGATTATAAAATGATATAAAATTACTGACAATTAACAGTAAAAGAAGTATTTGTTCTGTAATTTTATTGAGATTTGTTTGTTAGTTTACAAAAAACCTGTGTAATTACGTAAGTTTTCACAACAAAAATGTTGAATAAATGTGTTTTTGTCAACGTATAACATGTATAAGCAGTGGTAAACTGTCAAAATATGGGAGCGTGTCTATGTTCCCACAGCCCTATGTTCCCACAGCCCTATTTTCCCACAGCCCTATATTCCCCTTTTATACCCTTTCAGAACGCTTTGCATCCACGTTCCACAGCGTCTTCACATTTATCCACCTCAGCGGTCGTTTTTGTAAAGCATCGTTTTCAGTTTTGGAATTCACCGTTCTAATGTGGACGGAAGGGCTAACCGGATAAATATTACCCGGGTTAGTGTGGACATGGGCTTATGGGAACATATAAGACTGTGGGAAAATAGGGCCTAATTTTCAAAACATTCTTAGAAATGTGTGAACATAGGGCTGTGGGAACATAGGGCTGTGTGAACATAGGGCTGTGGGAACATAGGGCTGTGTGAACATAGGGCTGTGTGAACATAGGGCTGTGGGAACATAGGGCTGACCCCCAAAATATAGTTAATAACGTTATAGTTTCAGAATTTTTCCGCCTCCTCGAGCTCCAGGACAGTTGTGTGTGTGAACTACGCTACACTCTCTGCTCTCGGCTCTCCTCCAAAAGTCAGCTAACTTGCTCCTCCAGAACTTTCTGTCTTCGGCTGCCAGGGAAAGGTGGAATCAAGTTTAACAAGGTAAACATTTTTTATGAGTGGAATTATTTAGATTATGTTGTTTATGTGAAATGATGTAGATTATGTGTTTTCAATTGCTACTAGCTAACGTTGCCAGTGAAGGGCAAATTGATAAGCATTTTAGCTGTGTCTAGATACGTTACCATTTGGCTAACATTAGCTCTAAGGTAACTTACAGCTGGTTCTGTCGTTTGTTTGGTTCAAAGACTGTAACATTATCAGCTGGTCTGTGGACAATCTTTT
>NW_019176428.1:0-136 GCF_002260705.1 Seriola dumerili | reverse complement strand
CAATGCGGAAGTGCCTTAAACTTGCATTCTATTGAATGATCATCATGGGGCGACTCCACTAGTTGTAAAAAGAAGTCAGATTGTATTGAAGTCTATGGGGAAAATGACTCTACTTGTCACTTGATTTGTTACCTCA
>NW_019176427.1:626-1614 GCF_002260705.1 Seriola dumerili | reverse complement strand
AAAATGTCATAGTATTGTAAGGAATCAAATGAAATTGTAGTGGAAGAATTAAAAATTACAAAAAAACGTCATTGTATAGTATGGCATAAAAATGTCAAAAAACGTCATAGTATAGTATGGCAAAAAACGTAAAAAAAAAAAAATCATATATTAAGGCATTAATGGTCATAAAAACGTCATTGTATGGTAAGGAATCAAATGGAATTGTATTGGAAGGCATAAAAATCTCAAAAAACGTTATAGTATAGTATGGCATAAAAATGTCTAAAAACGTCATAGTATAGTATGGCATAAAATGTCAAAAAAACATAATCGTATATTAAGGCATAAATGGTCATAAAAACATCGCAGTATGGTAAGGAATCAAATGAAATTGTATGGGAATTCATAAAAATGACAAAAAACGTAATAGTATAGTATGGCATAAAAATGTCAAAAAACGTCATAGTATAGTATGGCATTAAATGTCAAAAAAACATGATCGTATACTAAGGCAGAAAGGGTCATAAAAACATCATTGTATGGTAAGGAATCAAATGAAACTGTATTGGAATTCATAAAAATCTCAAAAAACGTCTTAGTATAGTGTGGCAAAAAACGTAAAAAAAACATAATTGTATATTAAGGCATTAATGGTCATAAAAACATCTCAGTATGGTACGGAATCAAATGAAATTGTATTGGAATTCATAAAAATCTCAAAAAACGTACTCGTATAGTATGGCATAAAAATGTCAAAAAACGTCATAGTATAGTATGGCAAAAAACGTAAAAAATCCATAATCATATATAAAGGCATAAATGGTCATAAAAACGTCATAGTATTGTAAGGAATCAAATGAAATTGTATTGGAAGGCATAAAAATGACAAAAAACGTCATTGTATAGTGTGGCATAAAAATGTCAAAAAACGTCATAGTATAGTATGGCATAAAATGTCAAAAAAACATAATCGTATATTAAGGCATGAAAGGTCATAAAAATGTCA
>NW_019176426.1:0-131 GCF_002260705.1 Seriola dumerili | reverse complement strand
AATTTATGTTGGAAGTGTCAGAGTGAAATAGGGACATTTCTACATGTAATTTGGGGTTGTAAACTGGTGTACCCGTTTTGGGAGAAAGTATTGGAACATGTGAGTAAATGGCTGGGTGTGGCGGTACCTGT
>NW_019176425.1:0-145 GCF_002260705.1 Seriola dumerili | reverse complement strand
GGCCTTAACAGAGAAATCACCAGACCTTCCTTTATCACATATATTTTGTTTTCACTTTGTAAAGAACAAATCTATAATTACATTTACATTCATGTGTTCCTCAGACAAGATGTTCTTGTTTTTCAAAATTACAAATAAGGTCTAT
>NW_019176424.1:0-506 GCF_002260705.1 Seriola dumerili | reverse complement strand
AATTTTCATGATTTTTTATGACTCACTATACTATGACATCTTCATCACTTTTTATGACTTACTATACTAATACGTTTTTATGACATTTTATACCTTACTATACTATGTTGTTTTTAAGACATTTCATGCCTTATATGTCGTTTTTATGAGTTTTTATGACTTACTATACTAAGAAGTTTTTATGACATTTTATGCCTTATTATACTATGACGTTTTTATGACTTTTTATGACTTACTATACTATCACATTTTTATGACTTTTTGTGCCTTACTATACTATGTCATTTATATGTCTGACTATACTATGACATTTTTATGACATTTTTTGCTAAGACATTTTTATGACATTTTATGCCTTACTATACTATGTCGTTTTTATGACTTTTTATGCTTTACTATACTATGTTGTTTTTATGAGTTTTTATGACTTAATATACTATGACGTCTTTATGCCATTTTTATGCCTCACTATACTATGACGTTCTTATGACATTTTATGCCTTAGT
>NW_019176423.1:0-103 GCF_002260705.1 Seriola dumerili | reverse complement strand
CCTCTGCCAAAGAGAGAGAAAAGGCTGAACAAGCCCAAAGAAAGAGCTTGTATGGACATGAAACAAACTGAATCCACAGTGAACTTTTCTTCATATTCTTTGT
>NW_019176422.1:0-177 GCF_002260705.1 Seriola dumerili | reverse complement strand
TTTTTGCTGTGAAGACACGTTGCACAGACAAAGGCAGGGCGAAATAAACTTTCAAACTTTCCGTTAAAACTTTTAGCCATTTTGACCAAATAGTTCAAGCTACTAAGGGGCCACAGAGAAACTAAAAGTCCCTTTCATGCATTCCTGTTTGTGTTTCCACCTCATCTCAACTGTTAG
>NW_019176421.1:0-135 GCF_002260705.1 Seriola dumerili | reverse complement strand
AATAACCTAAAAAAGAAGAAGAAAACATACAATGGCCAAATTACAATGGTAAAACCAGAGGAATATCATTTATTCACAAAAGATTTCTTTAAAAAAAATATTTTATAAAGTGATTTAAAAGATGTCAAAGATGTT
>NW_019176420.1:0-157 GCF_002260705.1 Seriola dumerili | reverse complement strand
TGCCCTGTGTATCTCTGACTCCCTCTTCCAGCAGCAGGGATTGGATTACCGGGCTGTCAATCAATCACGCAGGCGTTGATGCAAGCCCACCGTGAAACATTCCAAACAGATGGCCAGCCACCACCACCACACGCGTGCACCCCCCCCTCCACCACCC
>NW_019176419.1:0-122 GCF_002260705.1 Seriola dumerili | reverse complement strand
TTTATGACTTACTATTATATGATGTTCTTTATCCCTTACTATACTATGGCCTTTTTATGCCTTACAATAATATTAATTTTTTTTGCCTTACTATACTATGTTTTTCATGCCTTACTATACTA
>NW_019176418.1:0-219 GCF_002260705.1 Seriola dumerili | reverse complement strand
GGCACTTTTGGAGCAGTCTGACGGTCAGCAGTGTGACAAAAAGCTGGGTCTTGTCGATGGTCTTGGTGGTAGCTTCACAGCCAGAGGAAGGAGAGGCACCAGAGTGGGTGGTCTTCTCTGGTGTCTTCACGGAGAGCTCGTTGTCTTCTTCAGTGAGCTCTATGGTCTCGATTTCCTCTGGTTGGAGTCTTGGCTCTGATGTGGCTTGACAGCTGGAGG
>NW_019176417.1:0-115 GCF_002260705.1 Seriola dumerili | reverse complement strand
CGGCCGGATTAAAGAGGTGAAAAATAATTCCACACAAAGTCCAGCTGAGGCGGAAACTAACATCAAGTATCCTTTCCAGAAACAACTAAGAACACTGTCACGCTGGATCGTGCTG
>NW_019176416.1:0-329 GCF_002260705.1 Seriola dumerili | reverse complement strand
AAAGAAAAAGATTTCAAAACAGAAAGTTTCTGAATCAGCAAACTGACGTACGTTGCTAATGTACGCAGAAACTAAGTGGATGAGGATCAAATTTGTTGCGAAACAGATTGCAGCACAATATTCATTATCTTGATTATCTTGTTTTTATAATCGTCGGAAGACAACAAAAAATCTGATTAATCACCCAGCTCTACATGATCTGCTCTTCTACTGTACCACAGCTACAACATGTGATTCTTCTAGGACTGAAGATGGCAGCATAACAACCCCACAAATGTTCTGGTCTGACGTCAAACATCGGGAGGAGGAGGAAGAAGAAGAAGAAGAAG
>NW_019176415.1:0-100 GCF_002260705.1 Seriola dumerili | reverse complement strand
ATAAAAATGTCATAATATAGTAAGGTATAAAAAGTCATACAAAATGACATAGTATAGTAAAGCAGAAAAACGACATAGTATAGTAAGGTATAAAAAGTCA
>NW_019176414.1:0-113 GCF_002260705.1 Seriola dumerili | reverse complement strand
TAGTAGTATTACAGTAGTATCTGACATGTTACTAGTATTACAGTAGTATTACAGCAGTATCTGACATATTAGCCGTATTACAGTAGTATGACGTGTTAGTAGTATTACAGTAG
>NW_019176413.1:0-128 GCF_002260705.1 Seriola dumerili | reverse complement strand
ATGACTTCTGTACACTTGCAACTAACAATTGTTTTATTAATTAATCTAAAAGTGATTGTTAATTTGATGTTTTCTCTGGAAAATGTATATTGACCTCAATATACATTTGATCGCTTAACTTTTTTCTT
>NW_019176412.1:0-100 GCF_002260705.1 Seriola dumerili | reverse complement strand
TTTGTTTCCGTTAAGTGTTACCCATCACGCACACATGCATCCACACATACACACATACATACCCACACACATATATACACACACACACACACACACACAC
>NW_019176411.1:0-103 GCF_002260705.1 Seriola dumerili | reverse complement strand
ACCGCTGTAATTCAGCATAAACATGTCTGTCAGCAACATTAATCTTTAGTTAAAGACGAGGCTGTGTGCAGTGTTTTCTACACTACACTGTTCTCAAGCTCCA
>NW_019176410.1:0-115 GCF_002260705.1 Seriola dumerili | reverse complement strand
ACATGTTGACCAATGCGGCTTTAAAAGACAATTAAAAAAGAAAAAAAAACGATCCCGTCGTTCACTTCAAAGAGCTGGCTCTAATCCAGCTCTCGTTCGCGACCGACCCATCACT
>NW_019176409.1:0-123 GCF_002260705.1 Seriola dumerili | reverse complement strand
TTTGTAAAGTGCTTTGAGACAGTTTGTGATTGACTGACACACACATCAATTTGCACAGTTTAAGACAAAGCTTCACAGGTCTGCTTTGCATATTTGTTGCTCACAGTGATGTTGAGCGGTGAC
>NW_019176408.1:0-144 GCF_002260705.1 Seriola dumerili | reverse complement strand
GACAGTCAAACAGCATAAATATGCTGGTCACGTTACATTTGTTTCCCCAAAACAAATGCACTTGTATTAAAGGCAGATGTTTGAACACTTACTTAAGATTACTCTTCGGTTTTCAGGGTGGAGAAAAGTGCATTTTGATTTGTA
>NW_019176407.1:0-108 GCF_002260705.1 Seriola dumerili | reverse complement strand
CGTCTAAGTTGCTCCCTGCCGGAGGGATGCCTCGTTAAATGTCTCCGACGCAAAGTTGCCGCGACGAATAATGTTGTCAAAAGTCCACAAATTTGGTGTCTACGGACT
>NW_019176406.1:0-153 GCF_002260705.1 Seriola dumerili | reverse complement strand
GTCCCTTCTAGTATACTATCACTGCACTAACATGTATAAGATAGCTAAGAATAAGATAAGCTAGGTTTTACCTCTGTTGAGTCAGTTACTAGCTTGAGGTAAAACAGAGAAAAGCCAAAACTACGTACCCAGTTTCTTGAATTATGGAAACTG
>NW_019176405.1:0-605 GCF_002260705.1 Seriola dumerili | reverse complement strand
GTGTGGTGCTGCAACTGGGTCCTACCAACAATTGTTACAATTATGGAAATTATGATACTAATTATAGGTAAAAACAGCGCTAAATTTGGTCAAATTATAAAAGGCAGAAGTGATAAAATGAAGTTTGGGACCCAAAAGAGCCAGCTCTTCTTGGTGAGCTGAGCCAAATGATCTGGCTGACTGAAAAGAGCTGGAATTCCCATCACTAACAGTTACAGTCTGCTGAGACTTACAGTTCTAATGGATCAACCATGCATCCAAATAATCATCATATCCCACTGTTCATATATTTTTGGGAGATTAACCCGTAATTATTATACATAAAATTTATTTTGCTCATTTACAGAATTAGGCCTATAGCATAATACTCCCTTCACCTCAGTACACAGAAAGCACTTTGCCTAATTGTTGCAACTGGACATATACCTACATTGTAGTTCAGAGGATAGATCGGTTTGTTTATTTTATTTATTTATATAACAGCTTTCTTCAATTTTGTGTTCAGATTGGTTGATATTAAATCATTATTTTATAGACCACGAGCAGACAAACTATACGTGTGAAAACGCCCTAAAGTCTGCACAGTGTGACATTGTTTTTTTTTT
>NW_019176404.1:0-164 GCF_002260705.1 Seriola dumerili | reverse complement strand
AGTTCCTGCCCCACCTATTTTATTTAGACTAATGTAAATCTATTCAAAATCTCATCTAGGAAAAACATCTCAGGAGGGTGTCCTTTGCCCCGAGCAGGAGTATCATACACCACTGGCCGTAATACTGTACATGTTGGAAGTGCGTTATGTGTGTGTTTGTACAT
>NW_019176403.1:0-101 GCF_002260705.1 Seriola dumerili | reverse complement strand
TGTGTGTGTGTGTGTGTGTGTGTGTGTTTTGTGTAAAGTCTTGGATCTTTTATTTGAACTCGTTAAAAATGGGAGTAAAGACAAAAGTGTTCCATTTATGT
>NW_019176402.1:0-105 GCF_002260705.1 Seriola dumerili | reverse complement strand
AAAAAAAAAAAAAAAAAAAAAAAAAAAAAACCTTCAGAACATAAAAGATCAATCATCCATTAAACATTATTTAGCATGTACTGTAATAAAAACAAGACTTAATGA
>NW_019176401.1:0-194 GCF_002260705.1 Seriola dumerili | reverse complement strand
GAAACTTGGCTGCAAACATTTCACTTCTGTAAGTTGAAAGATTTTTGTTCATTTTTGTCTCATAAATTTATCTAAGTCGATTATTGGTTTGCGGATCAAAACAATTCACAAGTCATTTTTCCAGGTCTGAATCTGCTACAGGGGGATTTTAGGCTAAAGGGAAAGTTTAAGCTCAAGAGAAACATTAACTTAAT
>NW_019176400.1:0-149 GCF_002260705.1 Seriola dumerili | reverse complement strand
AGCTAGCCCCAAACTTATTGGACTGTCTCGTTACTTTCTGATACGTCTGTGATTGTAATCATCATAATATTTATTTGATTAAAAAAAAAAAAAAAGTAAGTGGACCTTGAGTCAAGATTTTTTGTAAGCTTCTGTTAGCTGACTATTTC
>NW_019176399.1:0-160 GCF_002260705.1 Seriola dumerili | reverse complement strand
ATTCAGGATAAAGGAATAGAATGTGTTTTTATGTATTTTTTTAATATATATATATATATATCATGAATAAACTGACCATTTTTAATGTTAAATGTACTTTTGCCCAAAGTTGCTCGATCACACTCCTGCTCATTTAAACCTTGAGCATCATACCACTTCT
>NW_019176398.1:1276-1933 GCF_002260705.1 Seriola dumerili | reverse complement strand
AACATCTTTTCACTAATGATGGAACTTTTTCATTGAACAGCAGCTGCATCAGGAACTTTGTACTAACTCTGAACAAACTAACATGTAAAGTGTGAAGCAGCAGAAAGTGACTTCAAACACATTTTACACTTCTTCAATAAAACAAGTGAAGGAAAAGAAATGTTTGTTCTTACCTGTTACATACAGTTTAGTTCCAGAGCCAAAGATGAAGTGGTACCTTCCTCCCACAGTGAAAGAGACTGATACAAAAACCTGTCTGCTGTTGAATGTGTCAGCTGAGGTGAAGGAGTCCACATTATGAACCAGGATCATATTTCAGCTCCATCATGTGTTTCTCTAATGTTCATATCAACATGACTGTCTCTTCTTCTCTTTTCTTTTTTCTTCACACTGAAATATCTCAAGAAATATTCCCATTTCAATTGGTTGAGACGTTCATGCTCCCCTCAGATCAAACTGGAAAATTTGGTCATCAAGTCAATGACTTTATTTGTTATAGAGGTCCCATTGAACAACAGAAGTATCGCTCAAGGTACTTTTCAATAGAGCAGGTCTAGACCTTCTCTTTCTAATATTATTTACAGAGACCCACAATTCACACCAAGACATACAGCCTGGTGACATGTGGTGAGAAAAGACTTCTGAAGAGAGACCTGG
>NW_019176398.1:0-1162 GCF_002260705.1 Seriola dumerili | reverse complement strand
ACAGAACATAATCATCAGATTAGACAAGGCAACAACATGGTTTTGAAAAATCTCATAGAAACACAGAGTTAAAAATCAGCTGCCCCTCAACAACAGAACAGAGAGCTGCAGTGAAACACCACTGAGACAGAAGCCCATCAACATTATTCATGAGTGAATAAAATCTGAAGTCTACTGTGATTCTGGCTTTCACCAACGACTTAAACACTGACAGCAGCTCCCCACCTGAAACACCTTCTACTTGGTTCTTCCTGCTTTTAGAAATGGACAGTTTGGCCTGTCCCACTACAAAGTTCAACAGCTGCCACTTCTTTGCATTTTCTTTTTTGGAGCCAGCACCAAAAATAAAAGCAGTTTCACACCAGCTCTCACCACAGTTTACAAACACAGTTTTCAGTCTCAAACAGAACTTCAAGTCTTTTACATTCTAGGAAACAGTGAAAAATAGTTTCTGGTTCCTGACAGAAAGGAGATTTAACAGACACTGTGGGATTGATCTTAGAGACCAAGCTGTTGACAGCCAGCGCTCCCTGCAGGATTCTCCAATGCAGATCACCTGACCTCTTGTTTAAGAGCGGTTCATACAACAGCCTCCACACCGGATTACAGCGATCCTGCACCTTTAATCTCCCTCTCCACACATTGTCTGTTCTCCCACTCAACTTTCTCTTGTTTAAAGTTTGAACACAAAATTTATACAGAGCTTTCCCATTGAACATGTAGAGGTCTGCAGACACAGCATTTTTATAAACCAACAATGGTCCTGTCAGTCCAGTGTGGTCTATTTTAAGACCCAGTTCAGGGAAAGGATCCGTTCCATCAGGAGTGTCTGTTCCAGAACAATAGTCCTGTAACATTCCTGATTCTTCTCTACTCAGTCTTTTAGTCCATGTGTTTAAAATGTCTCTGGTGTGACGATATGACTTCAGGCCCAATAGAGAAGCTACTGCCTCCGTGTTNCCTGGACCTGCAGCCTCCACTATGTGTCTCAACTTCACTGTCCCAGTTGAAACCAGACGCTGGGTGAGACCAGGTCTACTGTTGTCCTGAACATCCAGTCGGGCCCCTTGGATTAGAGGCTCCTCCAGGAGCCAGTACAGTGAAGCAGCAGGTGTCAATCTGCTCCATTTAAAAAGAGTCCATGCTCTAAAAAGTCCCTGAT
>NW_019176397.1:0-103 GCF_002260705.1 Seriola dumerili | reverse complement strand
TGAAGTCAGCACCTGTTTATGCTGGCAACAAAACCACCTACACTGTCTGACTATAGTACTGAAGCTTCTTCTTCTTCTTCTTCTTCTTTTTCTTTTTCTTTTT
>NW_019176396.1:0-149 GCF_002260705.1 Seriola dumerili | reverse complement strand
CTTGTGAAGTTCTCAATCTGAACTGAGGGTGTAAGGGATGAAGTATGCGTAATGTAATCCATGGCTCAAATACTCTACTCTACCCCAGAGTGAAAGAAATGGAAGGCTGTGTTGTGTCTCTGAGACAGCTATCACTTTAGTGCAGTCTT
>NW_019176395.1:0-648 GCF_002260705.1 Seriola dumerili | reverse complement strand
GTGTCTTTTATTGCTTTGCTTTGTTTTTATGTTTGTACAGCACTTTGGAACTCTGTTTTGATAAGTGCTATATAAATGAAGCTATTATTATTATTTAATCCATTTTCAGTTGTATTAGATGTTGACAAGCAGTGTCGTCAGGTGTCAACCTATAAATGAAAATACACACAATTGTAAATAAATATTGTTAATTCAATTCAAAGACTAAAATAACCTGCAAATAAGAAAAATAAATATATTTTGTAATGTCTATTCAAGTCACCTTTACCATTTAAATAAAAGTGTTGTTGCTCTAAATTTTTAAATTTAAAGAGTTAACAGAGAGTCTGGAACAACTGCCCGTCTGGTGGACCTCCCCTCACGCACAGTGAAACCATACAGATGTTTCCAGACGGCAGCAGCTCACCTGGTCTTTGCTCAGCCTAAAAAGGCACAAGTCACTCCGCTGCTCCACTGTCTACCCATGGCTGCCTGGATCAAATTCAAATCACTAATGCTGCCTTCAGAGCGACTTCTGGCTCTGCACCATCTACTTGAACTCCCCATCATTCGGCCTTATGCTCCTTCTCAGCCGCTGCGTTCCTCCAAAGAATGTGGTCTAGCATTGCGATCCCTGCACACAAGACGGTCTCAGTCCAGACTGTTCCG
>NW_019176394.1:0-1264 GCF_002260705.1 Seriola dumerili | reverse complement strand
TAAACCAGGGGAGGTGCCATGTGACTTCTGCCTTGGCATCAAGTTCAAAGCCTACAAAACATGTTTGGTTTGTTTGGCCTCTTATTGTGAAACACACCTGGAGCCTCATCAGAGAGTTGCTGCCTTAAATAGACACAAACTGACTGATCCTGTGCAGAACCTGGAGAACAAGATTTGCAAGAAACATAATTGGATTTTAGAGCTCTTCTGCAGGAATGACCTGACTCGGGTTTGTGTCCTGTGTACAGAACATAGCACTCATGATACAGTCCCATTAAAGGAGGAGTATGAAAAGAAGAAGGCACAGCTAGAGCAGAAAAAGGTGGAAGTACAGGTGATGATACAAGAGCGACAAAAGAAGGTTCAGGAGATAAAAGAAGTAGTGGACACCAAGAGGAATGACAAAGATGAAGCCCTAGCAAATACTGTTCAGGTCTTCAGTACTTTGGTAGCCTCGGTTCAAAGCAGCATGACTGGGCTGATGAGTGTGATTGAAGAGAAACAGAAAGCAGCAGAAAGACAGGCTGAGGTGCTGGTCAAAGAGCTGGAGAGGGAAATCAATGAGCTCCAGGGGAGCAGCACTAAACTGGAGCAGATCTCACGCACTGAAGACCACCTTCAGTTCATCAAGAGCTTCCTGTCCTCCTCCTCCTCCTTTCCACACACCAAGAACTGGTCTGACATCGGTATCAGTGGTCAGCACTGTGTGGAGGACCTGAAGAGAGCTATGGTGAAGCTGGATGTGACGCTCACCAAAGAGACGGAGCGAGCTACTCAAGAATTCAGGGCGTGCTGTGGTAAAATCCTTGCTGAAGAAACTGACACAGTGAAGAAAGCTGCACTAACAGTCACAGATCTAGAGACTCTACCTAAAGGTGTCAAGTTGGACGCAATCCGGCAGCAGTATGCAGTGGACATGACCTTTGACCCATGCACTGCGAACGATCTGCTCCTGTTTTCAGAGGATTTAAAACAAGTGCGAACTTCTCACCTTTGGTGGTTTGCAGATGAAGTCCCACACAAATTTAACAGATATGCCTACGTCCTGGGAAAAAAGGGCTTTTCTGAAGGGAGATTCTACTTTGAGGTTGAGGCCACAAGGAAGACTGGCTGGGATTTAGGAGTAGTCAGAGAGTCAACGCGTGGAAAGAAGGCACCCACACCAAACCCCAGGAATGGAGTCTGGATCATTAGATTGAGGAACAACACCAAATGCACGGCTTTAAATAACACCACTGTCAACCTCTCCTTGAGAAAGAAACCT
>NW_019176393.1:0-109 GCF_002260705.1 Seriola dumerili | reverse complement strand
GTTTTGTGCCTTCAAGTCTTATGGAATTTGAAATAATGTGTGAGGTTTTTTTTATAAATCTAATCTAAATTTAAGAAGGACAAGGAAAACATAAGCAGTTACCCAATGA
>NW_019176392.1:0-105 GCF_002260705.1 Seriola dumerili | reverse complement strand
AAAGCAGGACGTCTGAAACACACACAAACATATATATATGTATCTATATATGTATAGATACATATATATATATGTATCTATACACACATTCAGTTCTCAACTCTT
>NW_019176391.1:0-113 GCF_002260705.1 Seriola dumerili | reverse complement strand
GGATTCATGGATTTTCTGTCAGGTTGGATGGGGACCGTACATGGAAGGCCATTTTGTAGTTTCTCCAGAGATGTTCAGTTTTGTTAAAGGTGGTGTTCTTTCATCGTGTGAAT
>NW_019176390.1:0-119 GCF_002260705.1 Seriola dumerili | reverse complement strand
CCTTACTATACTATGACGTTTTTCTGACTTTTAATGTCTAACTATACTATGACATTTTAATGCCTTACTATACTGTGACATTTTTCTGACTTTTACTGCCTTACCATACCATGACGTTT
>NW_019176389.1:155769-230989 GCF_002260705.1 Seriola dumerili | reverse complement strand
GGTAACATAGTTTCACCCAGACTACTCACCATTTTACAGCTGTATTTGAGAGGTTAAAAAACCCTCTCTTACATCCACATTAATAATTTTACCCACAGTCTTTGGATATTCATGTCATTTATACCAATTTATAGATGAATAAATGAATATAATGCAACAACATTTGAACAATTAAGAGTCCCAACAGTGTTCAACAATGTCCTCAATGCTTGTGTACTGTTGGATATAAAACAAACAGCAAGGTTTCACTCTTTAAAGTTAAATGATGAAATTCATTTGGAAATGTGTGTGTGGGTTCACTGTTAGAAGAGAGGGTGAGTGACCCCCACACACGAGGGTCTCAAAGGCAGTGGCTTCGATGACTAAATGTGCCTACTCTGTTTTGTTTTGGTAGATGTAACAACACTGTATGTTGTTGATCTTCAACTCTGACATTGATCTCGATGCAGTTTTCTTGGTTTTGGTTTCCCAATAAAAACATTTTAATCTCAGTGGGTTTAACCTGAGGAACTAATCACTAACCTGTTAAGCCCTAGGGATGCTGGAGGGATATGCCTCGCCTAGACAAACATACCCAGAGTAGATCAATAATAGCTCCACAACTATCAGGTCCATTTTCAAGAGCTTGGTCACTATGGATAGGTAAGACCTCAGAGAATTTATTCGATGTGACAGTAACATTGTGACTGTTACTATAGCTCAGTGTATTGTGATAAACCAAAGGAAAAATTAAATTTTTTGTCCTCGCCTTGCACTTCATGACCACAACTGTTACAATGAATGTAGAAATACCACAAAGCACACAAATTCTTCAAAGGTTTTTGTAGGGATGGGACCAGGCGGAATCTCCATTTGGACACTTGGATAGCCAAGGTGCTCAAAGTGTGCCAAAGGTTTTTTTTTTACCTCTTGAAAGGAAATCTGGCTACAAAATACTGATAATTTCCACTATAGGAGGCTATGTGCACACAATACAACCCTTAGCCACTTTACCCTGCGCATCATCAGATTCTACCATTGTGCACCACCATTGTGTGTAAAAAAACAACTAAATTGTATAATTTCGTCTCTGTTTTGCCTCTGAATCGTTTCCAGGGCATTTAAATTGCTATATTATGTTGATTATACATTGTAAAACTGAAAAATAAACATAAAACATACTTTATACAATTTAAAATACATTATATATATATTAAAATTGAATTGGCCGTGCGTCACGTGCAAAATCCCAATCTGCGGTGAAAGTCTCTTGTATTTACCCACGGGTGTAGTATCGCAAGGAAGCAAATCTCATAAGAGTGTGACATACCGTTTGAAACCCGCGAGATGTAGAAAACGATAGCATTGTGTTTTTAAACGGAAGTACCACCAAACGCGCGTTAGATTGTATCAAAAGGCTGTGTATGAAATTTAGACTTGGGGCTCAGTCTCTGCTATCCAGGCCCCCGTCTCGGCCAACTTGACTGGAAAATTGTATGGATAGACTCAAAATGACCAGGAAAGGGTAAGGAAACAATAATCATTGCTTTTGATTACAACGACTTTGGGATGTGATGGAATATTTAGTCATAAACCCAAAATCTGACATGTGGACTGTAAAATGAGAAGTTTGGCCCCGTGTTTGCTTTGGGGCTGACATGAGCTGGTTAGCTCAGGCTATGCAATGCTCGCTATCAATGGAAAGAGTAGCCTCTCTAGTTTCATACGACTCCCAGCATGGTGAGATGGAGTTAGTGGATTACATGTACTGTCGTGTTTCATTTTGACCGTCCGTTTACATTGATAGGGGTCTCATTTTGAAACTGAAATATTGAAATTATTGCCAAACAAATATTCTTTGGACTAAATACACTCTTGGTAGCGTAAAAACCTCATCTTTTAGAAGCATTAAAAAAGAGACCACCACAGCGTTCTATCAACTTTTTATAGGCAATTATGTATCGCACCGTACTGCTGGACTCAGTATCGGGTCCGTTGGGCGGAAGAAGTTAAATGAAATCAATTATTTTCTCAGTCTGATTCATTGAATGAACCTGGCGAAGCTGAACATCCAGAGCAGAACAATACCACCACAGGAGGAGAGTCTGAAATGAAGGATGGGAGGGGTGAAGAGAAACAGACGGGACAGGAAGAGAAAGGTAAAATTTTCATGAAGAACTGACTGAACAAATTATATTTCAGTTTCAAGTTTCAAACACTGTGAAGAATCATGAAAACTTATTAAAGTAATCTCTAATTTGGAGACTTTGACCCTTTCAGCAGGAGAGGCTGATGAAGTCAAAGAGGTTGACACTGTAAGCAGCACCAGCGTTGGTGAGCTGTCTGCAGAGGAGAGTGAAACATTGACGGACACAAGTCCAACATCTCAGACTGTTTCTACAAACATCAAAGATCGTGAGAATCGTTTAATTTTCTTTTTCATTTGTATTAACTTTCAGCAAAATCACAAACAAAACTATGAGAATATTGTTTCAATGATTTCTGTGGTATAACATACAGATGTTTTGTTTGTTTATTTTTGTTTTGTTTTTGTTTTCAGTTATTCCCAGACTCACACTTGTGTTAATTGGTGACCCAGTAAAAGCAAATGCAGGTTTACTGTCTGCTTAGCAAATCTTTCAAAAAGCACTGAATGAGATGCAAGGGCAGCAACAGTCAGAGGATTATCTCTTCAAGTTGACTCAGGCTGCAATGCATAGCAGTAACAGCCAGGCACAAGCTCTCTAAGGCCGTGTTCAGACCTGGCATTGACATATGTATGTGTTGCAGTTGTTTTTAGCCAATTGACAGACGGGTCTGTTGTCAATGTGCTTGTGTGTGTGTGAGTGAGAAAGAGTGAGAGAGAAATAGAGAGAGAGCAGTGCATGGAGGGACTGAGCGAAATAATTTGCCGCGCACAGATCTTATAACGAAATAAAGTTTTATCAATTTTAAATAGTAAAAGATTTTCCATTCATTATGAAACAGTGGTGGACTAACCAGACTGTGTTAGAGGACGTCAGTAGAGTGGGCTGTCCTTCAATGTGGCCTAGGACGCATTAATGTTCACACTGCTAAAAGAAAGTGGCCACATGTGGTCCAGACCACCTCAGAATGTAGTCTGAGTGATCGGATCTCAAATGCGTCCTCAATGTGTCTTGGGTGCATTCACGCCTGTACTTAAAGCTGTCCACTGGTGACCGGATCACCTGAGACCGATGTTAATACCAGGTCTGAACAGGGCCTATATAACACAGAGCCGGTGGCATGCTATGTCTTAAATAAAGGAAGGAGCACTTAAGTTACCAGCCAATTCTGACAGCTTGACTAGATAGCATTGAATATATGGTAAACTGAGGTTTTTACACTTCCGACAGGATAGACTCAACTGGAATTGCTAGCAGCAATACCAAGCTCTTAATGTAAGGCTTAAAATGGTAGCTATTGATAACTGGAGGATGTGTGAAATTACTTTAGCTAAACACATGGACGTTTACTCCTGTGGTGGACTACACTTTTAAATTCTAACCTTTTGCAGTTTTGGCCAAATTATGAATTTAATACAATTATATAATATTTACAATTATACAACAATTATAAATATTGGCCAACAGTACCCAGCCTCCGGTACGGAAAGATTATGCGCTCAAAGTTCTACTGAATAGCACACTTGTGCAACATTAAACACACCAGTAGTTATACTTAAAGACATTTATTTATAATGTAACAACGTAAATCAAGTATACTATACTATCTATGCTGACTAATTAAAGTAATATCTCATATTTATAGACTTGGACCCATTAACAGGTGAGGCTGATGAAGTTAAACAGATACACAATGAAAGCAGCAGTAACATGAGTGAGCGGTCCACAGATGACAGCAATACACTGAAGGACACAAGTTCAACATCTCAGACTGTTTCAACAGAAGGTGAGAAATACTTCACTTCTTTTTTTAAATTGCATCTTTGCAAAATCATTAACATTCAAATTAAAACATATTATATTTATTTGGTGTAAATGAGATCAGACTTGTTGAACTATGAACTTGAACCCTGTAAATATGCACATAATTATTGCAAATAAGTTTTAAAATTAGCCGTGAATGGTTGACCTTTTTTTTGTTCGAGACTGCAATCTACTTGTTGTTAATTTATCCTTCAGTAGATCAGCTGGAGGAGAGAGCAGCAACAAGAGAAGTAAAGGTGTGAGACCTTTTGATCCTCACTAGTCACTGTCAGACATTTTTTTAAATATTGTACTACATTACCTTTTACACATTTCACACTATACGTATGTCACAACTGCAGATTGAAATTAATTCTAAATTGGTGAACCAAAGGTTGAATAAATCACTTGTTTTCTAAGTGTGTTCCAGTGAATGACTCTGGTGATGCTGAACACTCAGAGAAGAATGATGACTGCACAACAGTGGAAGGAGAACCTGAAATCAAATCTCTAATACCATCAGCAACCAAGGAGAAAGGTAACATATTTAATTTACAATGAGAAGAATCAGTGAAAATAAAATTAACTATGCTTTTACCAATCGATCACTATCAAAGTTTGCAGTGAACCTTAGTAAAATAAACTGCTTCAACAGGACATTGATCTGGCCCCCTGGTTCATTTTTCTTTTGTAGGCACCTTAGATATGGATATGAGTGGACACAAGAATAAGGTAAGAAACTCCCATTTTCTTTCACAAGTTCTGAGTACTATTTACTTTGTTACATTGAGTGACTTTATATTTTTTATGTACACTAAATGAGTATTTATCTATATTTCCAGCAGTCAGTGAAGATCTCTGAGGAGATCAACAGGAAGAAACAATGCCAAAGAGAAACGGAAACGTTGCTTCACAGACTTCACCTTCAAGACAAACAGAATTTGTCTCCAGCAGATTTTCTTAAAATAGGTCCACCAGTGAAACAGGACCATGAAACATCTGAGGAAGATCTAGCTCATACTTTTCTTCAGAGGTTGATGATGTTAGACTACAGAGCCAGATATATTCCTGTAAGACAGGACAGTGCTGAGGTGAGCCATTCGAATCTTCCAGAGCTTGATTCTTCAAACACAAAAGAAAGTGTTTTAGATGCATTTTTTAGCACCAACGTTGACTGTGATCAATCAGATCAGACTCATGTTCATCCGATGGACGTTCAAATGGCAGTATTTCACTGCTCAGACAGCTTCCTTAAGCAGAACATGATGACAAAGCTGTCACAGTGTCAGTACGCCTTACCTTTGCTTGTTCCTGACCCAGTCACACTGGATGTTGAGTGTCCTCTGTGGACATTCAGACAAATAAGAAAAACCTGGAAGATAACTAAAGTCAAGGGTGATTCTAACATTGTCACCATGAAGAGTTTGCCCATCTGCAAAGCTGAGACACCCATGGTGTCATTTTTCCGCCTGGGTTCAGTGTCAGTGTCTAAATCTCAGCTGATGAACACTTTGATCAATGAGCGTCACAACACCTTCTTCCACAGAAACTGCCCAGGTAGCACCAGATCTCGCCTTTTGATGGATGGTGTGGCAGAGATTGCCTGGTACTGTCCTGCTGGAAAACCCAACGATGCCTTCACTGACTGCACTGCCTTCTGTAATCTTCATGGTGATGCTCTGTCCATTGAAAAACAGCGTGAGATACTGACTGAAAAATCTTCAGTCAATGTTGTTCTGTTACCAACTCCGGAAAAAGGTAGCAAAAGTGCTGAAGTTATCTCAGATCTTCTTGAGTCTCCAAAGCCTCTGATTTGTCTCATTACTGATAATGATTGTGGTGCAGTTCAGATGAAAAAGGGAAAATATAAAATGGGTCTAAAAGACAGAAGCCAGTCAGATGTTTCTGAAGAACTGAAACGGATCATTAGAGAGATCTTGTCTGGATCACAAACGTCCTTCCAGCTTGAAACCATGGCCGAGGTCTCTGGGATCAAAGTGGATGAAGTAGACACAGTCTGTCAAAAAGGGAAATCTGCTGCTATGAAATTAATGAATGCTCTTCAGAAGATGGATGTTTCAAAAATCAAAGATAAATTCCTCCCTTGTCATGGCCGACTGTGGCATGAGTGGTGCAGAATAAACAAGATACAGTATCACCTCAAGGGACATGTTGAGGAGGAGAAATGTAAAAGGCAACAGGAACTGATAAAAATACGAGAAGAACAATGTGATGCTTCCTGTAGTGAACTGGTGAAGTTGTTCATTGAAAGTCTCTCATCTTTGACATCAACAGACAAAGAGTATTTCCTGAAAGGGACTCAGATCTTAATAGACGCCCTCTCCACAGACGATCTCATATCAATTCTCCAAAGCTATGATAAGAAGTGGTCTGAGGTCTTGGCTCTGAAAAAGAAACACGACAAATCTGATCTGTTAAAAAGAAAACAAAATGAGCTTGAAGAAATATCAACAAAACTGCAGTCAGCAACTTTTGGCTTGGAGCACATCTTTAGAGAAATGGGGCAGATCTATGAAGCCCATGAATCTCTGCAGAAACAAACAAAGAGGAGTCAGACTGACTGGTCTAAATACCCTGAGCTGGCTGCAGAGCTGATGATATCAGGACACCCCATGGAGCTGATGGATGGTGATGCAGGTCATGTGCCTTTGACATGGATCTCTAGTCTTTTAGAGGAAGTCATCAAGAGACTGGGTGACCAGAGAGTGTTTGTGTTGTCAGTTTTGGGCATACAGAGCAGTGGAAAATCAACAATGCTGAATGCCATGTTTGGGTTACAGTTTGCAGTGAGTGCTGGCAGATGCACCAAGGGTGCCTTCATGCAGCTGATCAAAGTTTCAGAGGAGATGAAGAGGGACTTTAAGTTTGACTACGTGCTGGTGGTGGACACTGAAGGACTGCAAGCTCTTGAATTAGCAGGTAACGCTGCTCTTAACCATGACAATGAACTGGCAACTTTTGTTGTTGGTCTGGGAAACATGACATTGATCAACATCTTTGGAGAGAATCCAGCTGAGATGCAAGATGTTCTGCAGATTGTTGTTCAGGCTTTCATGAGGATGAAGAAAGTCAAACTTTCTCCAAGTTGTGTGTTTGTTCACCAGAATGTGACAGATATTTCAGCTGCAGAGAAAAACATGGAGGGAAAGAGACGCCTGCAAGAAAAACTGGACCAAATGGCGAAACTTGCTGCCAAAGAGGAGGTTTGTGATGCAGAGTGTTTCAGTGACATCATTGCATTTGATGTGCAAAAAGATGTGAAATACTTTGCCCAGCTTTGGGAGGGAAGTCCACCTATGGCTCCTCCAAATCCAGGTTATAGTGAGAGCATCCAAGAGCTGAAGAACTTCATTCTCTCTAAAGCTTCACAGTCTGCTGGGATTACTCTGTCACAGTTCAAAAGCAAAATTCATGACCTGTGGAATGCCCTGTTGAAAGAAAACTTTGTTTTCAGTTTCAAAAACACACTTGAAATTGCAGTCTACAGAAAACTCGAAGTCCAGTACGGGAATTGGACGTGGGCTCTGAGAAAAAACATATTGACCATTGAAAACCAGCTGTATAACAGAATTGAAAATGGAAAACTTGACAAGATTGAGCTCAGTTATCTTTTTAAAGAAATGAGCAAAACATATGGAGAAATCAAAAAAGAAATTACATCTTACTTTGATGATGACAGAGACAAAGAAATGTTGGTTCAGTGGCGAGGCACATTTGAAAGCAAAATCAAGGAGTTTCATGAAGAACAGGTGAGAGGAGTGAAAAGAAAACTGGATGAAGTTATCCAGCAGAAGAAGGCTTGTAAAAAGCTTGATGATCAAAAGACAGAGTTTGAGAACAAGCTGCTACAGAAGAGCAAAGAGCTCGCTCATCAGTTAAAAGACAAGACACAAGATGAAGAGGAACTTAAACAGCAGTTTGACTCTGTTTGGAGAGACTGGGTGAGAGAACTAACTGCAGATACAAAACCTATTGAAGACATCAACTTGGAGGAAGATCAGTCAACTATCCTTCAAGAGCTTGGTATTGAATGGACTCTTATTGATGAATCCAAAATCAGTGGCAGATACAAAAACATATCAGGGGTTGGGGATTACTTTGATTATGTGGCACTCACCAAGTATCAGGCGCTTTGTGACGAAAGCCAACAATCAGAAGATGAGAAGAGGGTAAACAAGAACACAAAAGTTCAAGGAGGATATTCATGGAGAACTCCATTGGTGTCTTTTAAAACATTTTTTAGATTTGCGTCAACACAACAAAAAGAATTACATACATCAAGCAACTCTTTACCATATGAAGAACAAAAATGTTTCAGATCCTTCATTGATGAAGTTGAAGAACAGACTTTTGACATAATCAAGAACAAACCTGCAGCTACAAGAGGCTACAGTCCAACTTACTTGCAAGAAGTTGCCAAAAATGTCAAAGAGAAAGTGGCAGAATTTGAATCAGAGAGGAAATTTGCTCTGAAGAGGGAGTTTACAGTTGAACTCTTACTGTATGTGTTTGACATAGCAGGGACTTGGCTTTCAGAGTCCCACGAGAAATTCAAGAAGAAGAATGATGCGCGTACTCATTTAGAAAGCAAGAGGGATCAATATTACAACATTTTCAGAAGCTTCTGTAAAGGAAACTCTTCTGCTGTTGTACTCGGAGAACTGATCTGTGAAAAACTGAAGGTTTCCACTGTTGAGGCTGTCTGTAAAAAGACTGTCATTGATCTAGCTGGAGAGATGAAGTGCAGTTTCCCAGCATTCAATGGGAACAGACTGAACCTGGAGAAACATGTGTTGAAGTCACTGGCAGAGAAAGAGGACTTCAGTGGTTTCATCACCTACATCCGACACCCAAGGAAACATGTGGAGAGGTTTATAAAAGAGGAAGTACAGAAATACATCTTCACATCACACAAAGATAAAGCTCGGGATATACTCAAGAAAAATGTTGAAGACATGAAACAACATGTGAGTCAGGCTTTATTTACTGCAACAGAGAAAGTCAAAACCCAGAGAGGAGACACAGACATGTGGCTGGAGGAATTGTCCACTTTGCTGAAAGATGAGTTGACATTTGATGCCGTTTGTTCTCAAAACTTAAGAGACATAAACAGTTTTGACTTTCTCAAAGAAGAGATAGAGAAAAGCCTTGAACCCATCATGGAGGAGATGATCAGCCTCTCACTGGATATGATGAAAAAAGTTAGACTGAAGCCTGATCAAATCCTCATTGATCAGCTGTGCAAGTGCTGCTGGGTAAAGTGTCCATTCTGTGCAGCTGTTTGCACCAACACCATGGAAAATCACAGTCCTGATGACCACAGTGTCCCTTTTCATCGCCCTTCTGGGATCAATGGATGGCACTATAGAGGCACAGTGGAACTGGATGTGGTTTTCTGCACAACAAATGTTGCAAGTGATGCACATTTTTTCCCTCATCATGATTCAGAAGCAAGTATTCCATTTAAACAGTACCGAACTGGTGGTCCAGAGTTTAAAAACTGGAGAATTACCCCTGATGAGTCTAAACTGACATACTGGAAATGGTTTGTGTGTCGATTTCAAAAACAACTTGAGCAGCACTATGAATTAAAATTTCAGGGCTATGGTAAAATTCCCAGTGAGTGGCAAAGACTCTCCAAGAAACAAGCTATTAAAAGTCTGGATGAAATGTACAATCTGTGAATGAACCAACACAACTACTTGTTTTCAGGTGACTATTCATGAACCAGACTCCTATAGAAGGACATTCACAGACTTTTATTGATCGTATTTAAGTAATAAATAAATGTGGATAGTAAATGAATCATTACAAATTACAACATATACCATATGATTGCTTTATTCATATTAATTCTTAAAACACAGAGCACAGAAGAACAATAGTAATCTGGAGAACAAGCAAGGCATAAAAACCCATACATTCATATTAATATTAAATCAGTGTGTCCTCTACAAAGTTAGTTAGTGTGAAATTCTTGATATGATAAAAGTTTCCATGAAGGTGAAACCAAAGAAAATATGTTGTTTTTTATCTGTTCTTTTTTGAAGTTTTATTAAATCAGAATACATGACATTTGAAGTTCATTGAACATGATTATGAAAAGGTTGATGAGAGACATGTCAGAAATGATCATCTTCAAAGTTGGTTAGTTTGAACTTAATGATGAGAAACGTTTCCATGAGGGTGAAACAGAAGACAATATGTAATCTTTCCATTTGTTTTTTTGAAGAGACAAAGAGAAATTATGAATATGATGCATGTATTGATGAATATTTTGATTCATTTTATTGATGAAAATACATGAAATCTGAACTTTTGAAGTTCAGTGATCATGGAAAGATGAGTGAGAAGGTTGATGAGAGACATGTTGTCAGATGATCGACTTCTTACAACAAAGAATGGAGGGTATATTTCTTTAACCTGTGTAATTCATTTCTAAAACTTAAATCTAAAAATCCTGTTAAACAAGTTTTGCCTATTTGTATCTTTGTAAATCTTTACATTTTAAGTTGAATCATGTTAACTGATCCAGGATGCTTTATGTTGAAGACGTATTTGAAGTGTTCAGTTGTGTTATGTTAATCTCATTTAAAATAATCTGTCATTATATCTACAGCAGCATGAGTTTTGTTGTTTTGTTGTCAATGTGAGGAAAATATTTCTAAAGGATTTTATCATTTATTAAACTGATCATTCAGTGACGACACAAAAACACCTGTTAACTTTAACCTTTCATGTTATTAATGAGCATAATAAAAATAACTACATCATATCTATTGAAAGACCATGTTTCTTTTTTGTTTCTCAAATGACAAAGTTTTAATTTCCACCTTTGAGACCTGACATCTGTTTGTAGAAGACCCCACCTTTTGTATCTGATCCATGGTTCATAGTAAAATCATCTTCCTAACTGTTTCTATTTGATAACACCTGAAAATCACCTCATGTCTATTTGACTTTGTCTCAACCTGATAAGAAAATCCCACATGGTTCTTAAGCTTTCTGCTACATTGTCTGCACATAGGTGTCACGCTTCTGTTCTCTGGCTGATCATTTTTCTATCCCAGTTTCCCAGCATGTATGTTTTCAGTCACAGATGACATCAAATGCAGGCAGCAGTAAAATCCAGTTACAGATTGTGACTTCTGATGTATCTGAGATGATTTCTAAAACCAGGTTTCACAGGGACTCTCAGTCAACTGTTCCTCTGTTTGTATGTGATCTGGTGCCTTGAAGGAGAACTGCCAGGTAACACACATTTTTCATAGACGGCTTCAATAGTAATGTAGAGGCTCATTGGCTGACTTCAGCATTTCAACTTGTCACAGCATAAACTATACAATGTATATCCTTTATAAAAGACTGTCACATTTTAACCAAATCTGATCTATTTTAACCTAAATATCTTTTCATCTTCAACACAGTGCAACAACAACAGCTGTTCTTTGCAGAAAGTGGCGTCCACATTTAAACAGGATCCAGTTTAAGGAGTTTATTTCCACAGTTCAGGAAGTTCACTGGTTCTTGGTTGTCTTTGTTCTCCTGGTTTGGAGGAAAGGGCTTGCATACAGATGGGTGGGGTTATATAACCTCTGGGTGTGGTTAATGGGGTGACGTGATTTGCAGGCAGGTATTTGCAGGTGTTAGACTTGTGATTTAACACTAGAGTTAGAATGAATTCAAGTACATTAATGTCCAAGTGAACGTCATTCCTAAGTGTTCTCAACTGTCTGTGAAGAACAACTGTTGTATTAGAAAAAAAAAAAAAGATTTACCAAAATAAAATACAAACGAATTGTGTCTTTATTGCTGTCACTTTTATTTGAAGACAATATCAAAAACCTAAAATACTTCAAATCAAATTAACATCAATGTATAATTGTTTCAAGATGGATGATGCTGTATTTGTTTGTTTCCTCTAAATCTAGATCATCACAGAATGAGCAGCAAGTCTTAGTTTCACTTTCTCAGATCGTCAGGCCTCTCACATCACATCTGATTTGTTCAGAGCAGGTGGGAGGGGTATTTGAGGGGCTGACCCAGAATAAAATCCTCTGATCAGTATTTAAAGAACAGTTAGGATTCATAATAAAACAGGTTCATCTACACAGATCAGACTGTGAAGAGAAAAACACAATACAAAGGTGAGTTTGTAAATTTTTATAACGTGTTTGTGTAAATATGTAAAAATCAGTGTATGTACAGTTTTTATAACAGACATTGACTGTTTAGACACAAACCTCAGTTTCATACTTTGATATTTTTTCTTTAAATCTTGACTGCTCTGTGTTGAAGAGGTTTTATTTAGTGTTTATGCTTGCTGTGCAGAGACACATTTAGTTCATCTTCAAGTGTGATCGTGTGAACTACTACGGTCAAGCCAGCCATTACTCTCGTTTCCGTGGTGAAACCAGTCGTTCCTGGATTTTGAGTGTGTAATTTATCTCACATTTACAGTAGTTGCACTTAAACAGCTCTAGGGAGCTGCTGGAAATGACTTTTGAATACAGTCTCACATGTAAAAAGATATTAATGTAATACGTTCACATTAATTATTCCCATAAATGACTTGTAGGAACATTGAATCAAAATGGTGCACTCGAAATACAGGAATGACTGGTTTCACCACAGAAACGCATATGACAGCAGCTTGACCACAGTTATGAACTGGGAGTGTCAAATATTTTTTACTTTCTGCTTTATTCTTTTTCTCCATTCACTTTTGACGTTGAACACCATTTTGTCTGTGTGACACCTTGGTTTAGTTTTCACAAGGCGGAGTTGTGCAAGACCTTCAAGGTGTTCACCAAAATATTTTATGTTAGATGTTGTACTTTTACAAAGAGAAGGCCTAGATTTTATATTCTCCTGATCAAATAATTTTCTGAATTGGTTTGAATGTAACATGCATTTTCCAGTAATAGTTAATTATCACATTTTTCTGTATGGCTCTGTCTTACAAATATAGAGATGAGCAGCCATCGAGATGGAGGTGGAGAACCATGATAAGACAGCAGCAGGAGGAGGAAGAGGATCTGAAATCAAATCTGCAATGTCATCTGTGACAGATGACAAAGGTAATTTCAAAATTTCATAATATAAACTGTAGTTTTCCAAAGAATGAAGCCTTAGCTTGACGCTCTAATCAGTCTCTACGTCTTAATCCACATCAAAAATTCCACAGGACCACTCCATAAAGTTGAGCTGCTAACTTCAAAACAGACAAAAAATAATACAAACATTGTCCATTTCCAAAGTTGTCAAATAATTACCAAAAGTGAGAGAAAGAAAAAGAGAGAGAGGTCCAAAAACTGTGTGGCTCCACTCTCAGCTTGCCTAACTAACCTGATTTCACTCCCTGCCCCTCCTTTTACAGGAACACCAAAGCAATTCAGGTGCGAAGTAATTAAAAGGCAATTACCTTATTCTTTTAAATTCCAAACGTACCAATTGAAATTCTATATTTTAAACCATCCACACACCCTTTTTAGTGACATAAATAAACAATTAACTTATATTATTGTAAATATTATAAATATTAACCACAAATGATTTAACCTGTAAATAATGTAAATAATCCTTAAATTTCTTTTATCAATTACTGTCTATTATTGTTATGCCATATATGAAATGAAACCAATTTGTCCAACATCGATTAAATGCATTTAGGCTCCTACATTACTGCCCCATAATTGTTATCAATGTTCTTGAAACAATTACTCAACTTAAATGAGCCTACATGCTGTGTTACTTAATTAAAGTCCAACTGTCCAAAGAAGTTTACTTCTTGTTCTTAGTGTCATTCAAACGAGACCTCAGCTTCAGAACAGTTTGTCAATTGTCCTCAGATTCTTGAAGAAGACATTGCTTTGTTATTGGCGACAAAGCTAATTGGTCTTGGTCTTGACTTTTACCTGATGAACAAGGACTTTTATTGTTGGGAAAGGTCACAATAATTCTTCCTTGTGACCATGAATTTTCTGGGTGCTGTGTCGGACACAATCAGCACCACATCACCTACACAGACGTTGTGAGGTATTCTCTGCACTAGTGTTTCCAGAAGATGTCTGCAAGATACTTGACTTGTCTCCATCTGCGGTTAGCGTACTGATCATCTTTGTTGAGTACTACTTGTGGTAACGGAGACATGACCTTGAATAAAACAAGTGGTTCAGAGTTAAGGCCTCTAAATCATTGAGATCTGAAGATGCCTTTGTGACCTGTGGCCTGCTGTTTATGATGGCCTCAGCTTCACACAACAATGTATGGAGACCTTCTTCACCCAAAAATTGTTCCTTTACTGTGATGTTCAGGATTTTTCATACTGAATGGATCAGCCGCTACCGGCTTCCTCCGTAGTGAGAACCTGCAGGAAGATTGAAGTACCATTGGACACCCTTCTGTTGCAAGTGTGTTGCGATCTTGTGGGTATTCCATGCTGAAATTGATTTCCTCAACTCACTGTCAGGCAGGCACTGTTAGTTTCCCATTATATGCCGTTACAACTGGTAGATGTTGAGGAATTTAGCTAATGTCATCAGGCGGATTCTGCCTTTTATTGTTTAGCGACCAAAACAGTTTACAAATACAACACAAAGGAATCGCATGAGGCGAAGAACAAAGGGGAAAGGGCAGCGGGTGGCGCCAAATCATTAAAAAAATAAAACAAACCCTGCTTCCTAACCCAACCAATCCCTACTACTACAGAAGAAAACAAACAAAAAGAAAAACCCTACCTCCAATCTTACCTGCCAGCACAAAATACAATCTAGCAGCCACCCATAAATTGTAATGTTGCTAGACTGAAAATAAAATAGACATGAAAATAACACGTTAAACTAAACTTAACTAAATCCTAGAGCCCATGATCCCGCAACTACCAAACTAGTGCCACAACGAGTCAACATCACTTAACAATCACAGCTATCAAAGTTAACTCCTGAGGAGATACGTAACTATCACACACGTCGACACTTTCAACAAAGAGGCACAGAGGCAGACTGCTCAGATCAAATCACAGCCGCCCCTGACATTTCCACGAGGCAGCTTTTATACGGTCGAGGACAGGACCAGGCAGCCTTTTGATAGGCAGCTGGGACCAGGTTCGCAACAGGGGATGGACCAGCCGACAACGAGGAACACCTGAGCACAGATACAGAGGGGCGTTGCGCAGGCGTAGACGAGGAGGAAATCCACTTCTGGAGTAGCGGATGACAGGTCAACCTGGCCTTAATTCAAAAAGGGAAAAACTGCACTATACAACATAACACAACAACAAGAAGAGCTGTATCCGGAGCCCATAACAATGCATTAAGATGCTTGTGTTGCATCCATTCATTTTAAGTTGGCTTATCAGTGACTCAGTAACAAAAAAAGCTGAGCTACCTGGATCCAAATATGCATACGTTGTCACTGTCTTGGATCCCTTTTTTGCCTTGACACATACAGGGATGATGGAAAGAACACAATCTTTCTTACCAGCTGCAGTAACGCCACAAGTTTCCATCATTTGTACAAAGGCACTTGAAACAGACTGTTGCTCCCAATTTTCTTTTTATGTTTCTTCTTGTGAGTCTTTGGAGTACATGTGCAGCAGTTTTGGATGCAGTTGAGAGCATTCTTGACACCAAACTCTCTCTTTGCAGCTGCTACTCATGTGACCATGTCTCAAACATGCAAAATACAGACCTTGGCTTCTAAAGAAGTTGATATTTTCTTTATGTGGCTTGCTCTTGAGCTTTCTTCAGCCAGTGTTGCTCTCCTTTGCAATAAGCACAGGGCTTTGAGTGTCTCTGCATATTGTGGTTTTTCCTTCTGTCAAACTGTGTCCTTAGTATTTGTCATGGTTTCTTTTATGTTTCCATACAGCAGGTGTAATATATACCTGAATATATACTTTGTTAACAAAGTTGACAAAATCATTGAACTTGAACACTCTTTTCTTTGTGTTTTATTGTAGGTCACCAGCATACTTTCTACAGGTTTCTTTGAGTTTGTATGGAAGCTTGATAGCCAGAACCTTTATGTTAGCTGCGTTGTCCAAGTCTTCAATGTAACTAATGTCTGTCGTTGTGCTGAAGCAGCTTGTGAGGAACAATGCAAAGGACTGTAGCTCAGCGCTGTTTTCTGGCTTGATGGTCTGCCAATCCAAAGCCTGCTTTGTGTAGGCTTCTGCTATCTAATAAGCATCACCAAAAAAGTCCTTTAGCATTTGTTTTGCTTTAGCATAGCCTGCTGAAGGTTCCATATGGAGACAGCTCTTCACCAACTCATGTGGGTGTCCACTTGTATATTGCAACTAAAATTGCAGGCGATCACAAATGTCACCAATGCTGCTTTCAATTCTGTATTCAATAGATCTGATGAAGGATTTGTATTCAAGTGACTTACCAATGAATATTGAAATGGTGAGATGTGTAAGTAAAGATGCTTTGTGACTCTTCACAAGGTATTCTGTGACGTTGGCTTGTTGAGAAATGGCCTTACATGGACTATCAAGCACTATTCCTTCATCACATTCCATATCTTGCACGGATGAAGCTTCTAGAGGCTTTGTTGGCTGATTGTTATGTTCAACATTGCATGTAGGGAAGGTGTGCTGTGATTGTGGGTGAAAGGTAGTAGAAACCTCTTTTTCACCAACCTCTTCTTCAACTTGTTCATCAACATCAAGGATGCTCATGTCTGCTTGTGTGGTTTCATATCTTCGCAAAACTTGCCTCTACCCTTTATTTCAGCTTATTCCTTTTCTATGGCTAACTTTTCCTTTAAAGCTGCAGCCTTTTCCTTTAATGATACACACTCCATTTCTGCTTTAATTCTGACTGAGGATGCTGATGACATCATGCTTCCACACTGTGATCCAGGCCTATTTCTGCGTTTGGTGGTTGATTTTGATGGAGATCCACTGTCTTGTTCATCACATACTGCCTACCTACAGTGCAATCATGACCTCTTTCATCCATTCCTCACACTTCCAGAAGAAATCTTCTGATCATCCAAAAATTCATCCTCATCCATGAATCCCTGCAAACCAGAATTTAGGTCAGCAAATTCTTGATGCAAACAAGCCATGTGCATTTTATTTTTAACAGTGTCAACGTTTGCATCATCCTCCAATAATTTGTTGATCTGTTTCACCATGGTAGTTAGCTGGGATAGTTTGCACCTGTGTGCCTGGATTTGTTTAGCCTTGTGTTCTTCCACGGCTTTCTCAGCTATTTTTACTGTCTTGTTCCGTATCCACATCCATAACGAGCGCAGTTTCCACACTTATACAGTAAAAATGAGCTGTACATATAAGATGTGTTCCACTTCGTCATTCAGCTGAACAACGTCCTTTTCTCATTGAACCGACACACCTCACTGGCGTCTCTGGGGCTTGCTTTAGTTAGCTCTGTAGCAAAACAAGGCGAAAGACAACTTATGACTTGTCGATTTCTTCTTTTCCCAAAACACCGTGATATCCATGCAGTTTCTGTCTTCGTGATCTGTTTCGAGTCAGGCCGTTCCATTAATCCATGAGGTGCTAGTTTTTTTACTAACAATGTAGGTTTCCAAAGAATAAAGCCTTAGCTTGACGCTGTAATCAGTCTCTACGTCTTACTCCATATCGAAGAAATATTAATCCACATCAAAAAATCCACAGGACCACTCCATAAAGTTGAGCTGTTTACTTTAAAACATTCATGAAAATATACAATGTCCACTTCCAAAGGTATCAAATAATAATAACTATAATAATAAGAGATGATAAATGTTTAACTTTTACTATTTATTCATACTATAACAACATGATTTCGAAATATTACATAAGCCCACACAACATCATAACTACGTACCAAAGCCCATGAAGAAAAAGAAGAAAGGGAGAGATACATTAACGTGATGAAATAAATATTCCGTTGCATTGGTAGTTACTGTTGTTGGAGCAGAGCTTTAACTTGCTAGCTTACTTTTGGACAATAGTAACATGGTTTGCTAATCAGTAAATAGCTAGGGTTAACGTCAGTTAATGTTACTCCCACCTTAAATTCATGAGGTAAATTTGGAAATATTAACGTTATGCCTATTCAGGTGTTGTTTTCACTTGCTGGCTGTGTCATACATTTCTATAGACATCTGGTTAGCCAACGTTTGGCCTGCTTGTAATAGTCACACAGAGTCACTAAACTGAAATGAAATTGTTCATTTATGCTGCGTGCCATCTTCAACATCTGAACATGTTGATATAGTGAAGCAGAGCAAAACTAGAGAGATTTTAGTAGAGGCATTTCTAGGTAAAATCTCTAAATGTTCCGTCCCAACCCTAAATAAAAAGTTCTAAAAACACACATAATAATAAAATTCAAACATATCTGATATATAAAATACATAGACAAACTGTGAATACAGCTGCTTCACTGAATTTAGTAAATCTGTGTCAGTACTAGATTCACCTACCAAATGGAGACAAAGACCCTAATCGCTTGGGTAGTGACACTATACAGAACTTCCCCCTTGGCAGACATGAACAAAGACAAGTGGATCGACTCAATATGAAAGCATGACACCAGCGGATTGTCAGCACCAGACAAAACTTGCCCATGTGTGCTATGCATATTGCATTTGCAGTTAATATTTTTTGATTGTGCAATAATTTTTAATGTTATTGGTTTCTTTAACACCTTATATTGTTCAATGCCTTATTTATATTGTATTTATAATTTAATTTATGTCACTTGTTTCTAATATGGTTTTCATTTTGTGGGTTAGTTTCTATTTAAAAGAAAACAAAATCTCGAAGACAAAGCTATGCAGTTTCTGTGTGAGTGTATGAACATTGGTAGTGAAAGTGACTACAATGCAAGGGGGGGGCGCTAGCTAGGACACCAAATTGGTCAAGGCACTGCTTAATAACCTGATGTCACTCCCTGCCCCTCCCTTTACAGGAACATCAAAGCAATTCAGGTGCAAGTAATTAAAAGGCAATTTCCTTATTCTTTATATTCCAAACGTAACAAATGAAATTCTATATTTAAAACTATCCACACACCCTTTTTAGTGACATGAATAAACAGGTAACTTACATTATTGTAAATATTGTAAATATGAACTGTAAATAATTCAGCCTGTAAATAATCCTTAAATTTTTTTTTATCAATTACTATCTATTATTGTTATTCCATATATGAAATCAAACCAATTTGTCCAACATCAATTAACTGCATTTAAGTTCTTAAATGAACAATCAGAAAATAAATATTCACAAAAACCACATATTGTTTTTATGCTGATCCTGTTCAATCTGTTTTTTCTTACATGACCTGTCAGTAGATGAGCTAGAGGAAAGTTCAGATAAAACCAAGGTAAAGATCAGTCACCATCATACAGCTGTATTTATTCTCACAGTATCCCCTTTTTTAAAGTCATGTCAGCATTTACCACAACCGCTGGTCTCACGTCTGAATAACCACCTTGGTCACTTTATTGTGAAAGTCACAACAGGAATCTTACTGGGTCAGACCTGCTAACATTTCAGTGGCTGCAGAATGATGCACTTTTCTTAATTTTGATTTCCTGATGAAAACAGTTTAATGTCAGTGGCTCTAACCTGGAGAACTAATCGTTACATGAAATCAATTATTTTCTCAGTCTGATTCAGTGACTGAACCTGGTGAAGCTGAACATCCAGAGCAGAACGATACAACCACAGGACGAGAGTCTGAAATGTCTGTACCATCTGCAACCGATGAGAAAGGTAAGATGTTCATGAAGAACTGACTGAAGAAATCACAAGTTTTATGAATTATACAGTGGCAAGAAAAAGTATGTAAACTTTTTAGAATGTCATGGTTTTCTGAATAAATTTGTCACAAAATCTGATCTGATCTTCATCTAAGTCAAGGGTATTGACAAATATAATGTGTCTAAAATAATAACACAAGAAAAAATCTGATCTTTCATGTCTTTATTGAACACACTCATTCAACATTCAAAATGGCAGTGGAAAAAGTAAGTGAACCCTTAGAATTAATAACTGGTTGACCCCCCCTTAGCAGCAATAACCTCAACCAGGTGCTTCCTGTAGCTCTGGATCAGAACTGCACATTGTTGAGGAGGAATTTTTGCCCATTCTTCCTGACAGAACTGCTTAAGCTCTGCCATATTCTTTAGACGTCTCATGTGTATGGCTCTCTTCAAGTCAATCCATAGCATTTTAATTGGGTTGAGGTCTGGGCTCTGACTTGGCCACTCCAAAACATGGATTTTGTTTTCTGTTGTGGACTTGCTCCGGTGTTTTGGGTCGTTGTCCTGTTGCATCACCCACTTTCTAGAGAGTTTCAGCTGATGTACAGACATTCTCAGATTATCCTGAAGAATTCTCTGATAAACTTGGGAATTCATCTTCCCCTCAATGATTGCAAGCTGGCCAGGCCCTGATGCAGCAAAGCAGGCCCAAATCATGAGGTTTCCTCTATCATACTTTACGGTTGGGATGATGTTTTCATGACGATATGCCGTGCCCTTTCAATGCCAGATGTAGTGCTGGGTGTTTTTTCCAAATAATTTAATCTTAGTTTCATCAGTCCACAAAACATTTTGCCAATACCACTGTGGAGTGTCAATGTGCTCTTTTGCAAACTTCAGGCGTGCAGCGATGTTCTTTTTAGTAAGCAGTGGCTTCCTTTGTGGTGTCCTGCCGTAGATACCCTGCTTGTTCCATGTGTTACGTATTGCAGACTCATGAACAGAGATGTTAGCCAGTTCCAATGATGCCTTCAAATGTTTGGCTGTCATTCGGAGTTGTTTCTTTACCTCATTGATGAGTCTTTGTTGTGCTCTTGGTGTCATTTTGACTGGGCGTCCACTTCTTGGTAGAGTAGTAACAGTCCCAAAGTGTCTCCATTTGTAGATTGTTTGCCTAACTGCTGACTGGTGAATTTACTGGCATAAGTCTTTGAAATCACTTTGTAACCCTTGCCAGCTTTATGTAAATCAACAATTCTTGATCGTAGATCCTCTGAAAGCTCTTTTTGGCGAGGCATGGCTCACATAAACATGTTCTTCTTTTGCAAAACAAACTCCAAAAGTTTGAGAGGTTTTTATCAGTCAAAGTAGCTTTAGTCCACAACCCCAAACACATTGTCTTAACGAGACTCCAGCTATGCTAAAACCTGACACCAATTAGCTTATTTGAGGTCATTAATTCAAGGGTTCACATTAAGGCTGGGACGATTATCCGACGTAATCGATGTTGTCGATTATAAAAATTATTTGACGTGGAATTCTAGTGTCGACGCGCCGTGTAAAACCACACAGGGCAAATGTTCATAGAACAAAACCGAAACTTTCTAATGGGACCGTTTATATCCATCGTCTTTGGTTTACAAGCGCAGCGCAAGGGCTGGGACAACGCGGTGAAGTAATTGAAGTCATTGACTACGTGAATGATTTGCGTCTGTGTAATCTATTTGAGCAACATGGCGGCATCTACCAGCAGTATGACGGAGCGTGTGGAGCAACACGCAGCAAAAAGGCTCGCACACGGTCCTCCAAAATTTGGGAATACTTTAAACTTGACACCAACAGTGCGGTAGTCTGCAGACTCTGCAAAGTGCATCTTCATTTGTGTGTGTGTGTGTTGGACAGGGCAAATTGTTATATTAAATGACTAACTGGAAAATAATTGCAATAAAATTACTGTTAGGTTAATAAAAAAAAATTGTTAGATTAGTCGAATAATCGAAAAAATAATTGCTAGATTAATCATTTAAAGAATAATCGTTCGGGACAGCCCTAGTTCACATACTTTTTCCACAAGCGATATGAGGATTTTTTGGTTATTCTCAATAAAGACAAAAGATCAATTTTTTTTTTGTGGTATTATTTAAGACACATTATATTTGTCAATACCCTTGACTTAGATGAATATCAAATCACATTTTATGACAAATTTACTCAGAAAACCATGAAATTCCAAAAGGTTCACATACTTTTTCTTGCCACTGTATGTCAGTTTTAAGTTTCAAACGCTGTGAAGAATCATGAAAACGTATTAAACTAATATCTAATCTGGAGACTTTGACCCTTTCAGCGGGAGAGGCTTATGAAGTCAAAGAGGTTGACACTGTAAGCCGCACCAACGTTGGTAAGCTGTCTGCAGAGGAGAGTGAAACACTGACGGACACAAGTCCAACATCTCAGACTCTTTCTACAAACATCAAAGATCATGAGAATCGTTTCATTTCTTTTTCATTTGTTTTAACTTTCAGCAAAATCACAAACAAACTATGAGAACATTGTTTCAATATATAACATACAGTTCTTTTTGTTTCAGTGATGCCTGACCTCACTCTTGTGTTAACTGGTGACACAAACTCTATTGAGGTTGGATTAGATAACATCTTACTTGACCATGACGATCAAACACATGACGAGCAGTTTTCATCCAAACTGTATGATTTGTGTGGTCGACACATCTGTGTCATTAACATGCTTGATCAACAAAACACAAACAAACACAAATTCCCATTAAATCAGGGGATTCATGCCTTTCTCCTACTGGTACCAAATGGTCTGCACAGCAGCCATTACAGCTCAGGAGTGCAGTGGTTAGAGGAAGCTTTCGGGAAAGAATCACTTTCTTATTTAATGACAGTCGTGACTCATGATTCAGATGAAGAATGTGACGGTGCACTGACAGACCTGAAAGCCTGTAGCAGTTTTGTTGAAGAAAGATACCACACATGTACAAAGAGTATGAGAGATGAACATGAAATAATAGCTCTGCTGAAAAAGATAGACGTCATGGTCTCTGACAATGATCCACACTGCTACAGTGGACCGACATGTGGTGACATTAAAGAGCAGGAAGAAGACCTGGACCACAAATCCCACGAAGAAGAAAAGACTGTTGTGTTTCATCGATGTCAAAGAGGTGAGAACAGAGTGCACCTACACCATCTCATAAGATTATCTATCTGCCTGCCTGCCTGCCTGCCTGCCTGCCTGCCTGCCTGTCTGTCTGTCTGTCTGTCTGTCTGTCTGTCTGTCTGTCTGTCTGTCTGTCTGTCTGTCTGTCTGTCTGTAGCTGTTTATTTACTCAGACTGTCTCATAAGATATTTCTTTACAGCTCAAACAAACATCTTCTGGCACGGTACGACCCTCACATACACGTCTCTGTTATTAATATCTCATAGCATCATGTTGTGTGTGTCCTTCCTTTGTCTGTTCATCTGTGTCCACCTCTCCCTCTGACCAAGCACATCACATACACTATATTTTCACATCCTCCCTCCTGTTGTCTCTCTAAAAATTTAACAAGTTGCACTAAAATTTGCATGACCACAAAATCTGGGTAACTAAAAAAAATGTTAAGATTAAATACGCATTTATGTTATCTCTGTTTGTTGTAGATAGTCATTCTTGTGGAATGATGCTGCTAATACACACACCATTTACCCAAATAAACAATTTGTCACATAATTGTTGCAAATAAATCTTAATTGTTAATTAACTAGAAATGATTTGTCTTATATTTGAGTCTTCAATCTGCTTCTTACGTTACCCTGCAGTGGATCAGCCAGACAAGATAGCAGCTACTACTAGAACAGCTATAACACAGATAAAGGTGAGATCGTTTGATCCTCTGTAGTCACTGTCATAAAACATTTCTTTTTCAATGCTTCCAATTTTTTATAAGGTCAGGTTAAAATTGAACACAAACACCTGTGACCTCAAGTAAAAATTGGAGCTTTTGCCTTTTTACTTTAGACTTGGACAGTGTTTGACTCCACGAAGCTCCTGGTTTGACACTGGATGAGTGAAGCTGAAGACACTTTTACTGAACAGTTTACTTTCTTCTCCCTAAAATACAAACCTACTTTACAGCATTTAGTTTCTGCACATGTTTTCCCTTACTTTTATTTTTGGTATTATTGTACTCTGAACATTGTACCACTGTGTTCTTAATCTCAGTAGTTGTAACCTATTTATTTTAAGATTCACCTGTTTTCTCAGTGTGACTCAGTTAATGATGGAAAACACTCAGAGAAGAAGAATGACAACACAGCGAGAGGAGGAGAGTCTGAGGTCAAGTCTGTTCCATCTGCAACATGTGAGAAAATGTTTTTTTTATGAATTATTCTATTTTGCAACAACACAAAAAAGTCAAAATTAGAACTAATTACTAATTAACTAACATTCAAAATAATTTACTGAGAACATTAGAAAACTGTATTGATTCAACTCTGGCTCATTGTTGTCTTGCAGGCACCTCAGATGTGGATATGAGTGGAAACAAGGATAAGGTCAGAAAATACAAATTTATTTCACAATAACTTAAGGACTTTTTACTTTATAACTATATGATGTTACCATTTAATTTACATACAGTAAATGGTTATTTATTATTTCCAGCAGTCAGTGAAGATTTCTGAAGAGAAGAATAGAAACATGGAGTATCAAAGAGATCTTGAAACGTTGCTTCACAGACTTCACCTTCAAGACAAACAGAAGTTATCTCCAGCAGATTTTCTTAAAATAGGTCCACCAGTGAAACAGGACCATGAAACATCTGAGGAAGATCTAGCTCATACTTTTCTTCAGAGGTTGATGATGTTAGACTACAGAGCCAGATATATTTCTGTAATACAAGATAGTGCTGAGGTGAGCCACTCAAATCCTGTTGCAGAGTCTGAAACTGTTGACACAGAAGACAGTGACTTAGATGCTCTTTTTAGCAACAACAATGACTGTGATCAATCAGATCAGACTCATGTTCATCCGATGGACGTTCAAATGGCAGTATTTCACTGCTCAGACAGCTTCCTTAAGCAGAACATGATGACAAAGCTGTCACAGTGTCAGTGTGCCTTACCTTTGCTTGTTCCTGACCCAGTCACACTGGATGTTGAGTGTCCTCTGTGGACATTCAGACAAATAAGAAAAACCTGGAAGACAACTCAAATCAAGGGTGATTCAAACATTGTCACCATGAAGAGTTCACCCATCTGTAAAGCTGAGACACCCATGGTGTCATTTTTCCGCCTGGGTTCACTGTCAGTGTCTAAATCTCAGCTGATGAACACTTTGATCAACGAGCGTCACAACACCTTCTTCCACAGAAACTGCCCAGGTAGCACCAGATCTCGCCTTTTGATGGATGGTGTGGCAGAGATTGCCTGGTACTGTCCTGCTGGAAAACCCAACGATGCCTTCACTGACTGCACTGCCTTCTGTAATCTTCATGGTGATGCTCTGTCCATTGAAAAACAGCGTAAGATACTGACTGAAAAATCTTCAGTCAATGTTGTTCTGTTACCAACTCTGAAAAAAGGTGACAAAAGTGCTGAAGTTATCTCAGATCTTCTGAAGTCTCCAAAGCCTCTGATTTGTCTCATTACTGATAATGATTGTGGTGCAGTTCAGATGAAAAAGGGAAAATATAAAATGGGTCTAAAAGACAAAAGCCAGTCAGATGTTTCCAAAGAACTGAAAAGGATCATTAGAAAAATCTTGTCTGGATCACAAACATCCTTCCAGCTTGAAACCATGGCCAAGGTCTCTGGAATCAGAGTGGATGAAGAAGACACAGTCTGCCAAAAAGGGAAATCTGTTGCTATGGAAACAGTGAATTTACTCAAGGGGATGGAAGTTTCGGAAATCAAAGATAAATTTCTCCCTTGTCATGGGCGACTGTGGCATGAGTGGTGCAGAATAAACAAAGACCTGTATCACCTCAAAGGAAACGTTGAGGAGGAGAAAAGTGAAAAGCAACAGGAACTGATGAAAAGACGAGAAGAACAATGTGATGCTTCCTGTAGTGAACTGGTGAAGTTGTTCATTGAAAGTCTCTCATCTTTGCCATCAACAGACAAAGAGTATTTCCTGAAATGGACTCAGATCTTAATAGACGCCCTCTCCACAGACGATCTCACGTCAATTCTCCAAAAATATGATAAGAAGTGGTCTGAGGTCTTGGATCTGAAGAAGGAACATGACAAACCTGATCTGCTAAAAAGAAAACAGACTGAGCTTGAACAAATATCAACAAAACTGCAGTCAGCAACTTTTGGCTTGGAGCACATCTTTAGAGAAATGGGGCAGATCTATGAAGCCCATGAATCTCTGCAGAAACAAACAAAGAGGGGTCAGACTGACTGGTCTAAATACCCTGAGCTGGCTGCAGAGCTGATGTTATCAGGACATCCCATGGAGCTGATGGATGGTGATGCAGGTCATGTGCCTTTGACATGGATCTCTAGTCTTTTAGAGGAAGTCATCAAGAGACTGGGTGACCAGAGAGTGTTTGTGTTGTCAGTTTTGGGCTTACAAAGCAGTGGAAAATCAACAATGCTGAATGCCATGTTTGGGTTACAGTTTGCAGTGAATGCTGGCAGATGCACCAAGGGTGCCTTCATGCAGCTGATCAAAGTGTCAGAGGAGATGAAGAGAGACTTTAAGTTTGACTATGTGCTGGTGGTGGACACTGAAGGACTGCGTGCTCTTGAATTAGCAGGTAACGCCGCTCTTAACCACGACAATGAACTGGCAACTTTTGTTGTTGGTCTGGGAAACATGACATTGATCAACATCTTTGGAGAGAATCCAGCTGAGATGCAAGATGTTCTGCAGATTGTTGTTCAGGCTTTCATGAGGATGAAGAAAGTCAATCTTTCTCCAAGTTGTGTGTTTGTTCACCAGAATGTGACAGATATTTCAGCTACAGAGAAAAACATGGATGGAAAGAGACGTCTGCAAGAAAAACTGGACCAGATGACCCAACTAGCTGCCAAAGAGGAGGTTTGTAATGCAAAGTGTTTCAGTGACATCATTGCATTTGATGTGCAAAAAGATGTGAAATACTTTGCCCAGCTTTGGGAGGGAAGTCCACCTATGGCTCCTCCAAATCCAGGTTATAGTGAGAGCATCCAAGATCTGAAGAACTTCATCCTCTCTAAAGCTTCACAGTCTGCTGGGATAACTCTGTCACAGTTCAAAAGCAAGATTCACGACCTATGGAATGCCCTGTTGAATGAAAACTTTGTTTTCAGTTTCAAAAACACACTTGAAATTGCAGTCTACAGAAAACTTGAAGTCCAGTACGGAAACTGGACCTGGGCCCTGAGGAGCAACATGTTGACCATTGAAAACCATCTGTATAACACAATTGAAAATGGAAAACTTGACAAGGTTGAGCTCAGTTATCTTTTTAAAGAAATGAGCCGAACATATGGAGAAATCCAAAAAGAAATTACATCTTACTTTGATGATGACAGAGACAAAGAAATGTTGGTTCAGTGGCGAGGCACATTTGAAATCAAAATCAAGGAGTTTCATGAAGAACAGGTGAGAGGAGTGAAAAGAAAACTGGATGAAGTTATCCAGCAGAAGAAGGCTTGTAAAAAGCTTGATGATCAGAAGACAGAGTTTGAGAACAAGCTGCTACAGAAGAGCAAAGAGCTCGCTCATCAGTTAAAACACAAGACACAAGATGAAGAGGAACTTAAACAGCAGTTTGACTCTGTTTGGAGAGGCTGGGTGAGAGAACTAACTGCAGATACAAAACCTATTGAAGACATCAACTTGGAGGAAGATCAGTCAACCACCCTTCAAGAGCTTGGTATTGAATGGGATCTTATTGATGAATCCAAAAACAGTGGCAGATACAAAAACATATCAGGGGTTGGTGATTACTTTCATTATGTGACACTCACCAAGTATCAGGAGCTTTGTGACGAAAGCCAACAGCCTCAAGAGAGGGAAGGGGACAAAAGAGAAAAGGAAACACTTAGACAATTTGGTGACATTGTTTCACTTTCTTACACTGAGGGGTCCTTTCAGTCTGAAGATCAACAACTGATCAGATCCCTGATTTACGATCTTGAAAAACAGTCACTTGATACAATCAAGAACAAACCTGTAGCTACAAGAGGCTACAGTTCAACTTACTTGCAAGAAGTTGCCAAAAATGTCAAAGAGAAAGTGACAGAATTTGAATCAGGGAGGAAATTTGCTCTCAAGAGGGAGTTTACAGTTGATCTCTTACTGTATGTGTTTGACAGAGCAGGGCCTTGGCTTTCAGAGTCCCACGAGAAATTCAAGAAGAGGAATGATGCGCATACTCATTTAGAAAGCAAGAGGGATCAATATTACAACATTTTCAGAAGCTTCTGTAAAGAAAACTCTTCTGCTGTTGTACTCGGAGAACTGATCTGTGAAAAACTTAAGGTTTCCACTGTTGAGGCTGCCTGTAACAAGACTGCAATTGATCTAGCTGGAGAGATGAAGTGCAGTTTCCCAGCATTCAATGGGAACAGAGTGAACCTGGAGAAACATGTGTTGAAGTCACTGGCAGAGAAAGAGGACTTCAGTGTTTTCATCACCTACATCCATCAACCAAGGAATCATGTGGAGAGTTTTATAAAAGAGGAAGTACAGAAATACATCTTCACATCACACAAAGATAAAGCTCGGGATATACTCAAGAAAAATGTTGAAGACATGAAACAACATGTGAGTCAGGCTTTATTTACTGCAACAGAGAAAGTCAAAACCCAGAGAGGAGACACAGACATGTGGCTGGAGGAATTTACCAGTTATCTGAGAGATGAGTTGACATTTGATTCCATTTGTCCTGAAAACTTCAGAGACATAAACAGTTTCGAGTTCCTTAAAGAAGAGATAGAGAAAAGCCTTGAACCCATCATGAAGGAGATGAACAACCTCTCACTGAATAAGATGAATGAGTTCAGACTGAAGCCTGATCAGATCCTCATCGATCAGCTGTGCAAGTGCTGCTGGGTAACGTGTCCATTCTGTGCAGTCATTTGCACCAACACCATGGAAGATCACAGTCCTGAAAAGCACTGCGTCCCTTTCCATCGCCCCTCTGGGATTAAAGGATGGCACTTTAGAGGCACAGTAGAACTGGTCATCGATTTCTGCACAACAAATGTTGCAAGTGATGAAAGGTTTAACCCCTGTCACGACTCAAATAAAAGCATTCCTTATAAACAGTACCCAGAGGGTGGGGATGAGTATGCTGCAT
The DNA here is from genome assembly GCF_002260705.1 of Seriola dumerili. Lineage (NCBI taxonomy): Eukaryota > Metazoa > Chordata > Actinopteri > Carangiformes > Carangidae > Seriola > Seriola dumerili. The sequence continues at coordinate 202,002 of NW_019176389.1, read as the reverse complement.
GGAAGATCACTCCTGATGAGTCTAAACTGACATACTGGAAATGGTTTATGTGTCGATTTCAAAAACAACTGGAAGACCACTATAAATTAAAATTCCAGGGTAAAGGAAAAATTCCCAGAAACTGGAGAAAACACAGCAAAGAAGAAGCGATTAAAAGTCTGGATGAAATATACAAACTGTGAGTTAACAACACAACTACTCTGTTGGAAATGATGATACTTGTTTTCATGTGATTATTCATGAATCAAACTCCTATAAAACAACATTCATAGACTTTTACTGATTTTATCATTGACAGATTTTTCTGTCTGTGAATAATAAATGCGGACAGTAAATGAATCATTACAAATTACAGTAAACACAAGTCTGATAGCTTTATACAAATTAATATTTATAACAAAAGAGCACATAGAGCAATAATAATCTGGAGGATGAAGTGAATCAAAAATAGATATGTTAATATTAATATTAAATCAATATGTCATATACAAAAATGGTTAATGTGGAGCATCGAGTGGCACAGTGGGTTGAGCAGGCGCCCAATATGTAGAGGCTACAGTCCTCACTACAGTCAGCCCCGGCTCGAATCCTGCATCGGACGGCCCTTTACTGCATGTCATTCCCCCTCTCTCTGCCTCCCCATTTCCTGTCTCCCTCTACTGTGCTATCCAATAAAGGCATAAAAAGCCCAAAAAAATTTACTTAAAAAAAAAAATGGTAAGTGTGAACTTCGTGAAGAGAAATGTTTCCATGAAGGTGAAACAGAAGACAATATGTTATCTTTCCATTTATTTTGTTTGAAGAAACATAGAGAAATTATGAATATGATGCATGTATTGATGAATATTTTGAAGTTTTATTAAATGAAAATACATGAAATCTGAACTTCTGAAGTTCAGTGATCATGGAAAGATGAGTGAGAAGGTTGATGAGAGACATGTTGTCAGATGATCGACTTCTTACAACAAAGAATGGAGGGTATATTTCTTTAACCTGTGTAATTCATTTCTAAAACTTAAATCTGAAAATCCTGTTAAACAAGTTTTGCCTATTTGTATCTTTGTAAATCTTTACATTTTAAGTTGAATCATGTTAACTGATCCAGGATGCTTTATGTTGAAGACGTATTTGAAGTGTTCAGTTGTGTTATGTTAATCTCATTTAAAATAATCTGTCATTATATCTACAGCAGCATGAGTTTTGTTGTTTTGTTGTCAGTGTGACGAAAATATTTCTAAAGGATTTTATCATTTACTAAACTGATCATTCAGTGACGACACAAAAACACCTGTTGACTTTAACTTTTCATGTTATTAATGAGCATAATAAAAATAACTACATCACATCTGTTGAAAGACCATGTTTCTTTTTTGTTTCTCAAATGACAATGTTTTAATTTCCACCTTTGAGACCTGACATCTGTTTGTAGTTGACCCCACCTTTTGTATCTGATCCATGGTTCATAGTAAAGTCTTCTTCCTAACTGTTTCTATTTGATAAGACTTGAAAATCACCTCATGTCTATTTGACTTTGTTTCAACCTGATAAGAAAATCCCACATGGCTCTTAAGCTTTCTGCTACGTTGTCTGCACATAGGTGTCACACTTCTGTTCTCTGACTGATCATTTTTCTATCCCAGTTTCCCAGCATGTATGTTTTCAGTCACAGATGACATCAAATGCAGGCAGCAGTAAAATCCAGTTACAGATTGTGACTTCTGATGTATCTGAGATGATTTCTAAAACCAGGTTTCACAGGGACTCTCAGTCAACTGTTCCTCTGTTTGTATGTGATCTGGTGCCTTGAAGGAGAACTGCCAGGTAACACACATTTTTCATAGACGGCTTCAATAGTAATGTAGAGGCTCATTGGCTGACTTCAGCATTTTAACTTGTCACAGCATAAACTATACAATGTATATCCTTTATAAAAGACTGTCACATTTGAACTAAATCTGATCTATTTTAACCTGAATATATTTTCATCTTCAACACAGTGCAACAACAACAGCTGTTCTTCACAGACAGTGGCGTCCACATTTAAACAGGATCCAGTTTAAGGAGTTTATTTCCACAGTTCAGGAAGTTCACTGGTTCTTGGTTGTCTTTGTTCTCCTGGTTTGGAGGAAAGGGCTTGCATACAGATGGGTGGGGTTATATAACCTCTGGGTGTGGTCAATGGGGTGACAGGTGATTTGCAGGCAGGTATTTGCAGGTGTTAGACTTGTGATTTAACATGAGTTAGAATGAAGTCAAGTACATTACTGTCCAAGTTGACATAATTCCTAAGTGTTCTACACTTTCTGTGAAGTACAACTGTTGTATTAAAAGAAAATAAGACTTACCCAAATAAAATATTTATTTACTTTACTTACTTTATTGCTGTCACTTTTATGTGAAGACAATATAAAAATATATTAAATATTCTAGAAAAATATGACATCAAGTCAGATTAAGATCAATGTATAATTGCTTCAAGATGGATGAAGCTGTATTTGTGATTCTCCTCTCAGTGTAATCATCACAGAATGAGCAGCTAGTCTTAGTTTCACTTTCTCAGATCGTCACACCTCTCATGTCACATCTGATTTGTTCAGAGCGGGTGGGGGGAGGGGTTTGTGAGGGGCTGACCAATAATCAAATCCTTTCTGATCAGTATTTAAAGCCTAGTAACAACAGTTTGGATTCATAAGTCGGGTTCATCTACACAGATCAGACTGAGCTGAGGAAACATGAAACAAAGGTGAGTTTGAACGTTTCTATAATGTGTTTGTGTAAATATGTAAAAATCAGTGTATGTACAGTTTTAACAACAGACACGTTTAATTGATCTTGACTTCAGATTTGTTCTTTTTTCATGAGTTGAACTCACAGCTGAAATCTGGCATGCTCACATTTTCGTACTATATTCATCCCTACTTGTTTAAATCACAGAGACTGTACACGTGATTCATAATCATGCTAATTACAGTATAAGACAAAACACAGATTAAAGTTATACTTCTTGAAGTATGATAGTGTGAACTACGGTCAAGCAGACATCATTCGCGTTTCCGTGGTCAAACCAGTTGTTCCTGGATTTCGAGTGTGTGATTTATCGAACATTTACAGTAGTCACACTGTCATAGTTCCAGGGAGTGGATGGAAATGATTTTTAAATACAATCTCATATGTAAAAAGGCATTAGTAGAACACTTTCATATTAATCATTCCCGGAAATGACCTATAGGAACATCGAATCAAAATCGAGCACTGGAAATACAGGAACGACTGGTTTGACCACAGCAATATGAATGACAGCGGGTTTGACCGCAGGTATGAAGTGGGAGTGTCAAAATGTTTCTACTTTCTGCTCTCTTCTTTTTCTTCTTTCACTTTTGATGTTGAACAGTTTATCTGTGTGATATTTAGTTTTCACAAGGAGGAGTTCTTCAAGGTGTTCACCAAAATATTTTATGTTAGATGTTGTACTTTATATTCTCCTGATCAAATCATTTTCTGAAATGGTTTGAACATAACATGCATTTTTCAGTGATAGTTAATTATCACTTTTGTCTGAATGGCTCTGTCTTATGAACATAAAGATGAGCATCTGATGAGATGGAGGTGGAGAACCATGATAACACAGCAGCAGCAGGAGGAGGAGGAGGAGAGTCTGAAATCAAATCTGTAATATCATCTGTGACAAATGATAAAAGTAAGTTCAAAATTTGACGATATAAAAATTAATAAATTTAGTATTGTTGAGAAAACTACATATTGTTTTTATGCTGAGCCTGTTCAATCTGTTTTTTCTTACACGACCTGTCAGTAGATGAGCTGGAGGAAAGTTCAGCTAAAACCAAGGTAAAGATCAGTCACCATCATACAGTAAGTCATTTCAGCATTTACCACAAGAGAATCCCTCCCTAAATCTAAAATAATAAAACTTTTCATAACACACACAGTGTCCACACTGTCCAAACATCAGACCTTTGAAATTGTTTTATTCTGACAAAACTAATAAAGAAAGCTTTTTATTATATTGACATCCCACCTGCAGACATGCACACCTTCACATTAATGTGATGACAGTTTAACACGCTGGTCTCACGTCTGAATAACCACCTTGGTCGCTTTAATGTGAAAGTCACAACAGGAATCTTACTGGGTCAGACCTGCTAAAATTTCAGTGGCTGCAGAATGATGCACTTTTCTTAGTTTTGGTTTCCTGATGAAAACATTTTAATCTCAGTGGCTCTAACCTGGAGAACTAATCCTGACATGAAATCAATTATTTTATTTATTAGTCTGATTCATTGACTGAACCTGGTGGAGCTGAACATCCAGAGCAGAACGATACCACCAAAGACATGGACCACAAATCCCACGAAGAAGAAAAGACGGATTCCTCAGTGTTTCATCAAAGTCAAACAGGTGAGATCTTAATATTGTTGATCACATAGGGCCCTGTAATGCCCTGTTCAGACCTGGTATTAACATCCATCTCAGCTGATCCGATCACCAGTGGACAGCTCTTAGTTAAGGTGTGAACTCACCCAAGAGGATGCATTTGGCCTCGATCACTCAGACCACAGTCAGAGGTATTCACATTCTTTCAGCAATGTCAACACAAATGTGTAATTTCCTTGATTTTTGTATTGCATATCTGGAAAATTCAAATTCAAACAATATTATCTCTATTTGATGTTGAGGACATATGTCTTGTTGAATAATAAACATTGTAAATATACTGTACATATTATTTTAACATAATTTTTTACAAATAGATTTTATTTAACCTGAGTTAACTGACCAGAAACTATTTCTCTTAAATGTGATTCTGCAATCTGCTTGTTGTTACATTGACCTGTGGTAGATCAGCCAGAGAAGACAGCAGCTACAGGAGATCAGCTGGAGGAGAGAGCAGCTACAGGAGATCAGCTGGAGGAGAGAGCAGCTACAGTTGATCAGCCGGAGGAGAGAGCAGCTACAGTAGATCATCTGAAGGAGAGAGCAGCTACAGTAGATCAGCTGGAGGAGAGAGCAGCTACAGTAGATCACCTGGAGAAGAGAGCAGCTACAGTAGATCATCTGAAGGAGAGAGCAGCTACAGTAGATCAGCCGGACAAGAGAGCAGCTACAGTAAATCAGCTGGAGGAGAGAGCAGCTACAGTAGATCAGCTGGAGGAGAGAGCAGCTACAGTAGATCAGCCGGAGGAGAGAGCAGATACAGTAGATCAGCTGGAGAAGAGAGCAGCTACAGTAGATCAGCTGGAGGAGAGAGCAGCTACAGTAGATCAGATGGAGGAGAGAGCAGCTACAGTAGATCAGCCGGAGGAAAGAGCAGATACAGTAGATCAGCTGGAGGAGAGAGCAGCTACAGTAGATCAGCTGGAGGAGAGAGCAGATACAGTAGATCAGCCGGAGGAGAGAGCAGCTACAGTAGATCAGCTGGAGGAGAGAGCAGCTACAGTAGATCAGCCAGAGGAGAGAGCAGCTACAGTAGATCAGCCGGACAAGAGAGCAGCTACAGTAAATCAGATGGAGGAGAGAGCAGCTACAGTAGATCAGCCGGAGGAGAGAGCAGCTACAGTAGATCAGCCGGAGGAGAGAGCAGCTACAGTAGATCAGCTGGAGGAGAGAGCAGCTACAGTCGATCAGATGGAGGAGAGAGCAGCTACAGTAGATCAGCTGGAGGAGAGAGCAGCTACAGTAGATCAGCCGGACAAGAGAGCAGCTACAGTAGATCAGATGGAGGAGAGAGCAGCTACAGTAGATCAGCCAGACGAGAGAGCAGCTACAGTTGATCAGCCAAAGGAGAGAGCAGCTACAGTCGATCAGCCAGACGAGAGAGCAGCTACAGTACATCAGCCGGAGGAGAGAGCAGCTACAGTAGATCAGCTGAAAGAGATAGCAGCTACAGTCGATCAGCCAGACGAGAGAGCAGCTACAGTAGATCAGCCGGAGGAGAGAGCAGCTACAGTAGATCAGCCGGAGGAGAGAGCAGCTACAGTAGATCAGATGGAGGAGAGAGCAGCTACAGTAGATCAGCCAGACAAAAGAGCAGCTACAGTACATCAGCCAGACGAGAGAGCAGCTACAGTTGATCAGCTGGAGGAGAGAGCAGCTACAGTAGATCAGCTGGAGGAGAGAGCAGCTACAGTTGATCAGCCAGACGAGAGAGCAGATACAGTAGATCAGATGGAGGAGAGAGCAGCTACAGTAGATCAGCTGGAGGAGAGAGCAGCTACAGTTGATCAGCCAGACGAGAGAGCAGCTACAGTAGATCAGCGGGACGAGAGAGCAGCTACTGTAGATCAGCCAGACAAAAGAGCAGCTAAAGTAGATGAGCTGGAGGAGAGAGCAGCTACAGCTGATCAGCTGGAGGAGAGAGCAGCTATAGTAGATCAGCCGAAGGAGAGAGCAGCTACAGTAGATCAGCCGGAGGAGAGAGCAGCTACAGTAGATCAGCCGGAGGAGAGAGCAGATACAGTAGATCAGATGGAGGAGAGAGCAGCTACAGTAGATCAGCCAGACGAGAGAGCAGCTACAGTTGATCAGCTGGAGGAGAGAGCAGCTACGACACAGGTAAAGGTGAGAATATTTGGTCCTCTGTAGTCACTGTCATACAGCAACATTTCTTTTTCAATGCTTCTTATTTCTTATGACGTCGGGTTAAAGTCTAGCACGAACACCTGTACCCTGAACTAAAGACTGGAGCTCTTGCCTTTTTACTTTAGACTTGGACAATGTTTGACTCCACAAAGCTCCTGGTTTGACACTGGATGAGTGAAGCTGAAGACACTTTTACTGAAGAGTTTACTTTCTTGTCCCTCAAATACAAACCTACTTTACAGCATTTAGTTTCAGCACATTGGTTCCCTTTCAATTTTGGTTCCTTGTACTCAGAATATTGTACCTCTGTGTTCTTAATCTCAATGGTTGTAACCTATTTATTTTTAAAATGAAATTAAATGACCTGTTTTCTCAGTGTGACCCAGTTAATGATGGAAAACACTCAAAGAAGAAGAATGACTACACAGCGAAAGGAAGAGAGTCTGAAATCAAGTCTGTTCCATCTGCAACATGTGAGAAAATAATTTATTAATAAAAAATATTGTCTTACAATAATAGTCAAAATTAGAACTAATTACTAACTAACTAATCATTTACAGTGAACATTAGAAAACTGTATTGATTCAACTCTGGTTCATTGTTGTCTTGCAGGCACCTCAGATGTGGATATGAGTGGAAACAAGGATAAGGTCAGAAAATACAAATTTATTTCACAATAACTTGAGGACTTTTTACTCTATAACCATTTCTTAAAATACAATACATTTTTTCTATTCATACTTTCCAGCAATCAGTGGAGATTTCTGAAGAGAAGAACAGAAACATGGAGTATCAAAAAGATCTTGAAACGTTGGTTCACAGACTTCACCTTCAAGACAAAGAGAATTTGTCTCCAGCAGATTTTCTTAAAATAGGTCCACCAGTGAAACAGGACCATGAAACATCTGAGGAAGATCTAGCTCATACTTTTCTTCAGAGGTTGATGATGTTAGACTACAGAGCCAGATATATTTCTGTAATACAAGATAGTGCTGAGGTGAGCCACTCAACATCTGTTCCAGAGTCTGAAACTGTTGACACAGAAGACAGTGACTTAGATGCTCTTTTTAGCAACAACAATGACTGTGATCAATCAGATCAGACTCATGTTCATCCGATGGACGTTCAAATAGCAGTATTTCACTGCTCAGACAGCTTCCTTAAGCAGAACATGATGACAAAGCTGTCACAGTGTCAGTACGCCTTACCTTTGCTTGTTCCTAACCCAGTCACACTGGATGTTGAGTGTCCTCTGTGGACATTCAGACAAATAAGAAAAACCTGGAAGACAACTCAAGTCAAGGATGATTCAAACATTGTCACCATGAAGAGTATGCCCATCTGCAAAGCTGAGACACCCATGGTGTCATTTTTCCGCCTGGGTTCACTGTCAGTGTCTAAATCTCAGCTGATGAACACTTTGATCAACGAGCGTCACAACACCTTCTTCCACAGAAACTGCCCAGGTAGCACCAGATCTCGCCTTTTGATGGATGGTGTGGCAGAGATTGCCTGGTACTGTCCAGCTGGAAAACCCAACGATGCCTTCACTGACTGCACTGCCTTCTGTAATCTTCATGGTGATGCTCTGTCGATTGAAAAACAGCGTAAGATACTGACTGAAAAATCTTCAGTCAATGTTGTTCTGTTACCAACTCTGAAAAAAGGTGACAAAAGTACTGAAGTTATCTCAGATCTTCTGAAGTCTCCAAAGCCTCTGATTTGTCTCATTACTGATAATGATCGTGGTGCAGTTCAGATGAAAAAGGGAAAATATAAAATGGGTCTAAAAGACAGAAGCCAGTCAGATGTTTCTGAAGAACTGAAAAGGATCATTAGAAAGATCTTGTCTGGATCACAAACATCCTTCCAGCTTGAAACCATGGCCGAGGTCTCTGGGATCAGAGTGGATGAAGAAGACACAGTCTGCCAAAAAGGGAAATCTGCTGCTATGAAAACAGTGAATTTACTTCAGGGGATGAAAGTTTCAGAAATCAAAGATAAATTCCTCCCTTGTCATGGCCGACTGTGGCATGAGTGGTGCAGAATAAAGAAAGAACTGTATCACCTCAAAGGAAACGTTGAGAAGGACAAAAGTGAAAAGCAACAGGAACTGATGAAAATACGAAAAGAACAATGTGATGCTTCCTGTAGTGAACTGGTGAAGTTGTTCATTGAAAGTCTCTCATCTTTGCCATCAACAGACAAAGAGTATTTCCTGAAATGGACTCAGATCTTAATAGACGCCCTCTCCACAGACGATCTCACGTCAATTCTCCAAAGCTATGATAAGAAGTGGTCTGAGGTCTTGGCTCTGAAGAAGAAACGTGACAAACCTGATCTGCTAAAAAGAAAACAGACTGAGCTTGAACAAATATCAACAAAACTGCAGTCAGCAACTTTTGGCTTGGAGCACATCTTTAGAGAAATGGGGCAGATCTATGAAGCCCATAAATCTCTGCAGAAACAAACAAAGAGGAGTCAGACTGACTGGTCTAAATACCCTGAGCTGGCTGCAGAGCTGATGATATCAGGATACCCCATGGAGCTGATGGATGGTGATGCAGGTCATGTGCCTTTGACATGGATCTCTAGTCTTTTAGAGGAAGTCATCAAGAGACTGGGTGACCAGAGAGTGTTTGTGTTGTCAGTTTTGGGCTTACAAAGCAGTGGAAAATCAACAATGCTGAATGCCATGTTTGGGTTACAGTTTGCAGTGAGTGCTGGCAGATGCACCAAGGGTGCCTTCATGCAGCTGATCAAAGTGTCAGAGGAGATGAAGAGAGACTTTAAGTTTGACTATGTGCTGGTGGTGGACACTGAAGGACTGCGTGCTCTTGAATTAGCAGGTAACGCCGCTCTTAACCACGACAATGAACTGGCAACTTTTGTTGTTGGTCTGGGAAACATGACATTGATCAACATCTTTGGAGAGAATCCAGCTGAGATGCAAGATGTTCTGCAGATTGTTGTTCAGGCTTTCATGAGGATGAAGAAAGTCAAACTTTCTCCAAGTTGTGTGTTTGTTCACCAGAATGTGACAGATATTTCAGCTGCAGAGAAAAACATGGAGGGAAAGAGACGCCTGCAAGAAAAACTGGACCAGATGACCCAACTAGCTGCCAAAGAGGAGGTTTGTAATGCAAAGTGTTTCAGTGACATCATTGCATTTGATGTGCAAAAAGATGTGAAATATTTTGCCCAGCTTTGGGAGGGAAGTCCACCTATGGCTACTCCAAATCCAAGTTATAGTGAGAGCGTCCAAGAGCTGAAGAACTTCATCCTCTCTAAAGCTTCACTGTCTGCTGGGATTACTCTGTCACAGTTCAAAAGCAAAATTCACGACCTGTGGAATGCCCTGTTGAACGAAAACTTTGTTTTCAGTTTCGAAAACACACTTGAAATTAAAGTGCACAGAAAACTTCAGGTTCAGTACGGAAACTGGACCTGGGCCTTGAGGAGCAACAAGTTGACCATTGAAAACCAGCTGTACAACACAATTGAAAATGGAAAACTTGACAAGGTTGAGCTCAGTTATCTTTTTAAAGAAATGAGCCGAACATATGGAGAAATCCAAAAAGAAATTACATCTTACTTTGATGATGACAGAGACAAAGAAATGTTGGTTCAGTGGCGAGGCACATTTGAAAGCAAAATCAAGGAGTTTCATGAAGAACAGGTGAGAGGAGTGAAAAGAAAACTGGATGAAGTTATCCAGCAGAAGAAGGCTTGTAAAAAGCCTGATGATCAGAAGACAGAGTTTGAGAACAAGCTGCTACAGAAGAGCAAAGAGCTCGCTCATCAGTTAAAACACAAGACACAAGATGAAGAGGAACTTAAACAGCAGTTTGACTCTGTTTGGAGAGACTGGGTGAGAGAACTAACTACAGATACAAAACCTATTGAAGACATCAACTTGGAGGAAGATCAGTCAACTATCCTTCATGAGCTTGGTTTTGAATGGGATCTTATTGATGAATCCAAAACCAGTGGCAGATACAAAAACATATCAGAGGCTGGTGATTACTCTCATTATGTGACACTCGCCAAGTATCATGACCACACTGAACGGTTTATTAACTTTCATTCAGAAAAGATCAGATCCCTGATTGATAATCTTGAAAAACAGTCACTTGATACAATCAAGAACAAACCTGTAGCTACAACAGGCTACAGTTCAACTTACTTGCGAGAAGTTGCTAAAAATGTCAAAGAGAAAGTGACAGAATTTGAATCAGAGAGGAAATTTGCTCTGAAGAAGAAGTTTACAGTTGATCTCTTACTGTATGTGTTTGACATAGCAGGAACTTGGCTTTCAGAGTCCCACAAGAAATTCAAGAAGAAGAATGATGCACGTACTCATTTAGAAAGCAAAAGGGATCAGTATTACAACATTTTCAGAAGCTTCTGTAAAGGAAACTCTTCTGCTGTTGTACTTGGAGAACTGATCTGTGAAAAACTGAAGGTTTCCACTGTTGAGGCTGTCTGTAAAAAGACTGCCATTGATCTAGCTGGAGAGATGAGGAGCAGTTTCCCAGCATTCAATGGGAACAGACTGAACCTGGAGAAACATGTGTTGAAGTCGTTGGCAGAGAAAGAGGACTTCAGTGGTTTCATCACCTACATCCATCAACCAAGGAAACATGTGGAGAAGTTTATTAAAGAGGAAGTAGAGAAATATATCTTCATATCACACAAAGATAAAGCTCGGGATATACTCAAGAAAAATGTTGAAAACATGAAACAACATGTGAGGCAGGCTTTATTTACTGCAACAGATAAAGTCAAAACCCAGACAGGAGACACAGACATGTGGCTGGAGGAATTTACCAGTTCTCTAAAAGATCAGTTGACATTTGATGCCGTTTGTCCTGAAAACTTCCGAGACATAAACCATTTTGAGTTCCTTAAAGAAGAGATAGAGAAAAGCCTTGAACCCATCATGAAGGAGATGAACAACCTCTCACTGAATAAGATGAATGAGTTCAGACTGAAGCCTGATCAAATCCTCGTTGATCAGCTGTGCAAGTGCTGCTGGGTAACGTGTCCATTCTGTGCAGCTGTTTGCACCAACACCATGGAAGATCACAGTCCTGAAAAGCACTGCGTCCCTTTCCATCGCCCCGCTGGGATTAAAGGATGGCACTATAGAGACACAGTGGAACTGGTCATCGATTTCTGCACAACAAATGTTGCAAGTGATGAAAGGTTTAACCCCTGTCACGACTCAAATAAAAGCATTCCTTTTAAACAGTACCCAAATGGTGGGGATAAGTATGCTTCATGGAAAATCACTCCTGATGAGTCTAAACTGACATACTGGAAATGGTTTGTGTGTCAATTTCAAAAACAACTGGAAGCACAATATAAATTAAAATTCCAGGGCAGAGGAGAAATTCCCAGAAACTGGAGAAAACACAGTAAAGAAGAAGCGATTAAAAGTCTGGATGAAATGTACAAACTGTGAAAAAATACTTGTAATAAATCTACTTCTTACAACAAAGAATGGAGGGTTTACTTCTTTAACCTGTGTAATTCATTTCTAACTTATATCTGAAAATCTCATTAAACAAGTTTTGCCTGTTTGTATTTTTTTATTTCTTTACATTTTAAGTTGAATCATGTTAACTGATCCAGGATGCTTTATGCTTTAAGACATATTTGAAGTGTTCAGTTGTGTTATGTTAATCTCGTTTAAAATAATCTGTCATTATATCTACAGCAGCATGAGTTTTGTTGTTTTGTTGTCAATGTGAGGAAAATATTTCTAAAAGATTTTATCATTTATTAAACTGATCATTCAGTGACGACACAAAAACAATCACCTTATGTCTATTTGACTTTGTCTCGACCTGATAAGAAAATCACACATGGCTCTTAAACCAGGTTTCACAGGGAATCTCAGTCAACTGTGTCCCTTTTGGTATGTGATCAGTTGCTTTAAAGGAGAACTACCACAATTCAGTATTGCACCACTGTTAAGTTTGGGGACTCACAAGAGAAAGACTTTTAAAAAGAGATGGTCAAAAGCAGCAGAGGCCAAGATGTCCTGACTTTTTGTCTCTAGTCTGCATCAAGCTCTAAAACCACTGTATCCTACATTTCCCATACTGCAACTCAAGTGTCTGTCATTAAACCACATCTTGCCTTGTAAGATGCCCACTTCTTTCAAACCCCACACCTCAAGCTGGACATGTCGGTTAAATGTAGAGTACTATAAGTTTGGATGAATGGGGTTTAAATATCTTTAGCATAGTTAGAAAAGCTAAAAACTACCATTGGTCGCCACTATCTGACAACATTAAACTTGCCTGTCATAACGGTTCACCAAAGTGCATTTTACTATACACAATATTATTTTATGACTGTTCTGTTACTTCACTTCCGATAACGTTAAGTTGGGTCTTTATTATTCAAAAGTACTCACCGAAAAGTGTTGTACCGTCTACATTTACAGTAGCTTGACAAATGTAATCCGTTGCAGTTCCTCATTGTGGCCACTGGATGGCGGTAAAACTCATGTACATATACGTTGAAAACATTACATGGGCTTTGTATTGGTTAAAACAAACGATGCATCAGTAAAAAACCTCCGGTATGAATTTATTCATTGTCTCCATTGGATAAAGAAAGGTTAGTGTTTCTGACTGCTGGCTGTGACCACAAAATAAAAATGACATTAGCCATCCACAACAACTTCCGGTATGTAACCGGAAGTGTTCTAATAAAGTAAACAACGAGCTGCCGGTGGATACAGACATTCAGATAGCTGCGACTAAAGGGAGCTTTTTTCATTTTAAAAGGATATTTTGCTTTTCATGCAGACGAAGGGGCATTTGTGTGAGAAACTGGTGCGACCTCTAATAAAGATAAATCGGGGTGTTTACGTTTCTGAACCTGCCAGTAAAGTGGAACCTGCCGTAGCCTACAGTAGCTAGCAGCTAAGTAGCAAGCGTCAGCCAGTAATATTCTTGCTTTTAGCTCCTGTCGAGTTATTTTCTCAAACTTTAGATACATGTATTTCCCTACAGAGACATAATACAACTGTTTTTGCACAGGTAGAATATTCCTTGTGACAAATAAACTTAACCTCATGTGTAAAACTGTTGTAATGCCCCTTTTATTGGATTGTTGCTCTCTGTATGAAACCATATCTGAAGTTTGTGTCATTATTTGTGAGAAAATATATTTCAAAGACAGGATCTGGTTACAGTTTATTACACTGACCCTCAGAGACAACAAAACAAGACCACATACTGAATATACCATATACTGAAGAGCTACATCTCTTAATGATTAATATTTCGTACAGTATCTAAACTGATGACCACAGTCTGCATGTGTTACAGCAGCTGTATCTTTTAGCAGATTTTGAAGGAAGTCAGTTTGAAGTCCCCTGTGACTCTGATGTAGCTGATGACGTCCATGCCAACACGGTTAGGGAACTGGACTTCCTGTCCATCAGGAAGCTCCACCTCAAACACGTCTCCTGCTAGCTTCAGTACAATCTAAAACAGAAATGTATTTTTTAATAGAAACACTCTGAAACATATGAAACTAAAACTATCCACCTGGCAGGGTAAGTGAACAAATATATTTTTTCTTCAAGCCATAAGCTTTTCAACAATTTCCTCACCAAACATTTTTACAGCACTTTTCATGAAGTAAATGCATCTTCTCTTCCTTCAGTTCTACTCACCTTGACGTCTGCGCCTCTTTGTAAGGGGTTGTGTATTTCCCGTTTCTCGTCACCCCAACAACCATCAGTCTTTGAGTTGCACACAAGCACAGCTCCATCTGTGTCATCATGGAAACGAGGGTTAAAGTGCAGCGCCAGGTCGTCTGCATCACAGCCGAGGTCGATCTGGAATCTGAGTTCATACAAGAAATGTGGTGTAAACACCCAGGTGTTTGCAGAGCTCAGAACACCACACAGGCATGTAACACTGGGCAAGTAATCTACAGACTATTGATAAAAGTGCATGTTTACAGATTATTTATTTTTTACTACAGCGAAAAACCCGAATGTATCTGCGTAGATATTATCGTATTATTTTATTCAGTGAAGAGGGTAATATTAAACAAGTAAAATGTGTTTGGTGAGCTTACCTCTCAGCATCGTGCAGAATTACTCCCTTTAGTTTCAGCTGATCTCCAGCTCGCAGATCTACATTCTTCAGTTCAAGTTGCTGAGAAACACACTTGTGTAGTTCAGGGTTTCAAACAATTTCATGAGCAGATGAAAGATTATTGGTAGTCATTATGGTAGCAGATCTGGAACAATCAAATATTGATATTTATCAGCTGTTTTATTCAACAAATAACAAATTCCATGGTGCAGAACAGTGAAATAAAAGCAGCAGCAGATTTAAACTTACCAGGCTCATTTTTGGTGAAGAGTCCTTGAGCTAATGGAAGATGTAGGATTATGGTGTTGGTACAGAGACACAGTCTTCTGTCCTGGAAGACAAAATGTAAGTGGTGTGGTTGTAAAGTCTTTATTTATAATATAAAGTACAAAAGGCACAGTGAAATGACTTTTAACAGTTACAATGGGGCCCCAGTCATCATTATCATCACAATGAAGCAGCCTATTCAATGTAGATGCCCTGCTCTGTTTAATCATTGCTGTTGAACTCATTTTGCAAATGAGATGAATTGTCTCCTTGGTCATTGAGCAAGAGTAACAGCTGCTGCAGTGCCACTGTAAGGTGATGATTTAGATTGAGAGCCACTGCGTACATTGAGGAGTCTTAAATTTACACTGGAGAGAAACAACTACCAGAGTATACTGTGCCTGTAGTATTCAACCAGTCTGATATTTACAGGGTTGATTTTTGAGCTTGAAAAAAAAAAAAGAAAAGATATAAACGGTTATTATTTGTTTTTAGACTATTGGTCTTCATCACAATCACACTAGATGTCTCTTGAATAATGATTTTATTTATTCATCTATTTATTTATTTATTTATTTTTAAAGAATTTGACACTGTGCTCTTCTGTCTTCTCAATCTGACCTGAACTTGATTTTTATTTAATGAATCTGAAAGCTAATTCTTCATGTCTTTATCTGCCATCATTTACAATTTATCCATTAATTACAGTGTCTGTTTGCTCAATGTCATCACAGTAACTGCCTGATATAAAAGGAGAGACCTTGCAACAACATTTTTAGAGGACCTAATTTATTCTTTGCTATTTATACAATAAAAAAATAAGGCTCTGTTCAGTTTACCTTTTCTGTTCATCAGGAAATGATCAACTAAGAATAACTGTGTGGAGACTGATGGACCATACTGAGATAGTTGGATGTTGTTATTTGTTAACAGTCACATTTAAGGACTACAACATCTGTCATCAAAACTTAAATTATTCTAAAAATATATTTAATTTTTTTTAAATTTTAAACACCAGGTTTGTAAGTAAGAATGAAACGGATATTATTATTATTACTGAATAGCTGCACTGATACTGCTGTCTTCAACGTTTTACTGCCCTCTGGTGGTAAGAGTGTGGAACTGCAACAAATAGAATTAGTCAAATCCGTCAGCGCAGGCACAAGAGCACACACTTCCGGTAAAGTAAAGTTAGGGGAAAGAAACTGAAATAAGTATGGAGGTAATAACATTAATCACCATGGAATAATGGCGTTAATTATAAATACAGACCTCCGTCAACCGCTACAGTTCGAGGTGTCAAAGTAAGAGTTACTTGGCGCTGCTATAGTTCTTGCAGCTTTATCGTGGTGATGCCGATTAGCATGCTAAGTGGGCTAATGGGCATCTTTCATCAGTCTCCCAAGATTACCAAAAAGGGCTTTTGGCTCCCTCCATTGTCACTTGAATCCCGCCTTGTCCGTCCTATATCCGTAATAGATGAAGGGAGATTCTGTTGGATTGTGGCTTCAGTTTGGTCACTTTATTTTGAGAGTACGAACCGGAAGTATTAGTATGTGGTCATATCTACAATTACGGCAACTTTACTATCAGATTAAATATGTTGCAATTCCAACTAATAACCACTGGAGGGCGGCAAACATTGATGATTCTAATGACTGACTTCATGCAAGGTGGATATGTCGGTTAAATGTAGTATATCATACGTTTGTGTCGATGTGAATGGGGTGTAAATAACTTTAGCATCGTTAGAAGAGGCTACCGAAAATTAGCATTGGTACATTATAGTATATTCATAAGGGCTTTTGTTCAGTATAACTTTCTTTTTTGTACACTTCCCTTTACCTCAAAGTTCAGTTCAGTTTCAGTGTTTCCTCTCAACTCAAACTTATCATGGAAATAAAAATCTACTATATGCAACCAAGGAAATACATTAATGAAAAAAAACTTGAATAAAGAAAATACTCAGTCCTATTTTTAATAGTAATAGGTGTAAAAAAAAAAAAAAAAAAGTAAGTTATATCTCTATTAAACCCAAATTGCTCAGTTATAGTTGTTATAATCTTTGTCTCTTTGATTTTTGAACATTCCTTGTTTCCTTTAAAGTTATCAAGTTTAAATGACTTTTGAGTTTCTCTCCTTTGGAAAATCAGTATTCTAGACCCACAAAAAAATCGGAGAACTCAGAAAAAACGTGCAAATAAATAAATGAATCCTCCTCAGTCTAGTTTCCTCTAACTCGGATCCTACTGCCCCTTTGAACGTCCAGACAAGATGGTGTCCAACAAGCAGCAATGATGATGGGGCAGCAGGTGGAGCAGCTCCATGTTGTCACATAATGAAACCTCCCTCAAGAAAAAAACAGCCTGCTAACAAGTTTGCAGAACAGTTATCATATTGTCTTATTTTTCATGATTTTTTAAAGAAAATAAGTTACTAAACGCTCATTTCTAATGACTTTTTGGATTACTCCTGTGGTGCTCTCCATCTAACAGAATTACAAGACTGAACAAAATAAATTATAAAGTATGAATTTATCAAATGTACCTTTACATATTAACATATATAGATAATTACTTTCTTTCTAATAGAGAGAAAGTAGGTCCTACATGAAACTGCTCAAAATAAAGGTTTGTGGATTATCTTGAGTAACCGGGTCATTATTTCTGGAAAGAGACTCTCCTAAATCACTCATTCTGAAGTAAGCCATAGGACAAATTCTTTTCTTTTTTAGGTGAGATATTATGGGTAAATATATTTTGTAAGCTGTGCTTTATATTTTACAGAAAACAGTGGGAGTAACCAGATGTATCATAACAGTCAACACTCCATCCCTCTCTTCTTGCTGGATATAATTCACATTATGTTTACATCCTAAATGCATGCATGAGGTAGCTCTGATCCAAAAGCAGAATTAAACGGGACAAAAGTGAGTATTAAGAATGATAGTAAAGCATAGAGAAGATAATTAACACTTCATTATTATCAAATTAAAATCTGTGTTTTTCTGGCCATAATCATTTAAAATGTAAAAAGTGTTCATTTTACCCTTATTTGGTTCAATCTGAATGTAAGAGATTAGCAAAGAGACAAAAACAAACTCACCAGCCCCAAAGTAAAATTAGCTGGAGTTCATTTTTCTATTTTAGTCATCAACTACTTTATTCACTAACTGAGAGGACTGCATGGAGCTGGTAAAAGTCTGGACTGTGTCTCCATCCACAGAATGGTGGATGAAGTAAATAATAAGCCATCTGATCACATCCTGGTGTTGCTCAGAACTGTCAGTAACTACGGACTGTGATTCCATCCTCAGAGCTTGTGTACCTGGACAGCTTGAATCATCTTGGCCACCTCTACTTTAGTCTTTCCCTTCACCGGTTTCCCGTTCACGCCTGTGATTTCATCGCCTGCTGCCAGCGTCCCCTCCAGAGCTGCTGGGGTGTTATCAAAGACCTGTGGGACAACAGAGGCCACTTTTCAAAAGGTACCAATGGCAGCTTCATCCCAAGGGTCTGGAGCATGACCACTGTAAGGGGCAGTCTGGGATTACTGTACAATAACAATACAAAGCCAAACGTGTCTCCCCAGTACAATGCACCTCTTCCACTGGTGGATGGGGCCTTACTGTAACATCTAACCACAGCTATCATAAACCTAGTCAAGTAAGGAAGAGTGGTTCAAAACTGTACTTGATTACAGTATTTGATAGTTATTTGGGACACTTTGTATAATAAAGTATTAAGAATGCTGCAGCTTTGTAAGTTGCAGGTGTGTTGACAGATTTGAGCTTGATCATGTTTGATTGATCATTAATGGAATCAGGACATCTACACTTTCATTCTTACGGGAGAACGTCCCACACCCCCCGCATGAGACTCAGTAGAGGACAGCTCATCTGTTCATAAAGTTCTTCTTATCTTATCTTCTCTTATCTTAATAGAGTTAGGACTGTGTCACTTTCAGTTTTCCTTTTGTTGTCACTGATGTGCATATGGAACCCTAAACCTGTAACACTTCATAACAAGCTAGATGAAGCTTTATGTGTTTATTTATGTTTATATATAAATAATGTACAACAGAATACACTTAGGTTTTTTATTATGTAATATACATGCTTAGCTTTGGGTTCTTTGGTCTTTCGGGTGGATGAACTCTGTCTGTTGCTAGGTTCAAGAAACACACAAATGTGGTTTCAACAGAGGATTTGAAAAAGTTTCTCTGACTCTTAATCGACTGAAACCCAGAGAAGAGACATAGACGTAATAACACAACTGTAACTAATTGTCCCTCAGGTTGACAATATTCTCTGATTTTTGCAGGGGAACCACAATGGTGAGACAGGTTCTCTTGGACGTTCTGGACGACTTGGCAGACAAAGAATTTAAGCGCTTCAAATTCTTCCCGGGGAGAATAAAATCCTCAAAGGAAGAAAAACCCTCAGAAGGGCTGACTTGGAGAAGGCGGACAGGCTGGACACTGTGGATCTGATGGTGCAGACCTATAAACGTGATGAAGCTCTGGAGATGACGAAGGACATTTTAAGAAGGATCAACAGGAATGATCTGGTGGAGATCTGCAGCTCAGCGGCAGAAGGTCAGTCACAAGAAGCAAAATATTAAAAATGTGTAGAGTGCAAGCTGTATTAGTTTGACTTATGTTTGTTTTACTCTGTCCTGCAGCCAGACAGTGGATCTAAGAGGAGAAACAGACTGAAGTTTGAATTTGTGTAATTATTGTAGTTTGAAATTCATGGACACAACAGAAAACAAGCCTTCAGCCATGCCAGCAGCTTTGTGAGGCTGTACCCAGGTTCAACAGAGCTTTGACCTAAACATCAACATGACAACATGTTCACAATGTTAACATGATGATGATGTTCAGAACATAATGTTCACCGTTTGAGCCTAGCGAGTTAGCATGCTAACATTAGCTTGTCTCTGCTGACAAGAGGCATTGTTTAAATCTGTTCAAGAAAACAGTGGCTCCACATTGTGGGACGTCATAGGAAGTGTGGTTTGCCTTTAAGAGTGAATTTAAACTTGGGAAAATCAAGTAAATCCTCTGAAGTAGATTTAAATGTTTTAAAAGAAAGAGGAATTTTAGTAACATTTCAATAGATAAAGTCGTCTGTATGTAAGGAGTATAAAGTGTGTAACTGAGAGCAGTGTCAGGATCAAACAGTAAGGCCCATGAACAGCAGCTGCAGGAAGCAAAAAGGTTGTCCTTTCATTTACAGCTGAAATAGGAACGAACATCTGAACTAAGTGGTTGAACCAAGAATTACAGATATTTGGATCTTGTCACTATCATGGAAACGAAATGTGCAAAGCCCATACAGGGCAATATATGTTTATTTCATTATTATAGATTATTAATAAGTTTATTAACTTCAGATTTGATTTCAACTTAATAGAAGAAGTAGTGTACATTAATGTATCATCAGTCTGTGGTGCAGGGTTTGAGTTGAGTCTGTGCCATAAAATATTGATGAAAATATGTAATGTCATTCCTTGATATGTTCAGTAAGTAGTTGTTAAACTGTTGTCCTCCACTCTGAGTCTGGTTTATAGAGAGGCAGTCACCGTTGTATACAGCAAAAAACATAAAATATAAAGTATTAAATTAGAATTATTAGAATGCTGCAGCTTTGTAAGTTGCAGGCGTGTTGACAGATTTGTGATTGATCATGTTTGATTAATCATTAATGTAATCAGGACATCTACACTTTCATCCTTAAGGTAGAACTTCCCCGACCCCCCTCATCTATTCATAAAGTTCATCTTATCTTATCTCAATAACCGTTTATCTAAAGGTCAAAACCTTCAGATTTAGGACTGTGACACTTTCAGTTTTTCTTTTGTTGTCACTGATGTGTATATGGAACTCTAAACCTGTAATACTTTATAACAAGTTAGATGAAGCTACACAGAGCAGGCGAAGCAAAGGCAAACATATCATATGTATTTGTTTGTGTGTGTGTGTGTGTGTGTGTGTGTGTGTGTGTGTGTGTGTGTGTGTGTGTGTGTGTGTGTGTGTGTGTGTGTGTGTGTGTGTGTGAAGGAAGATAAAAATGTGTGAGGCTAAACATTTACTGACTGACAGTGGGGGTTTGTGAACTACTGCTATTAATCTAGTGGTTTAACGGCCTTCTGCAGTAGCTTGCATTTTTGTGTATTAAAAACTGGCACTACAAACAATTTGGGCCATAAAAGAAAAGGAATTTTTTTTTTTTTCTGCCAACTCTTCTCTACTGTAACTGAACCTCCTTTGACCAGCCCACTCCTTTGTGTAGTGCATGTGTAAAATCCAAGGGCAAGTGTCAATCGGTGGTCACCGCTACAACATGATCATGAGGAAAAGATGTTGGTGCTTCTACTGCATTATCTTGATAGTTACTTAACATAAAGTGACTAACCATTGGTTTAATCACAAGGTTTCTGGGAAATCAGATAAAGCTGTTGTAGCCGTCTTCTTTCTGATATCGTAATACGTGCCACATGCCTCCCACAGCAGGTGGGAGGGGCTTGTGAGGGCAATCAAATATGATCTCTACATATATATATAGGATAGTTACAGGTAAGGCAGGCACATCTACACAGACCAGGCAGAGCGCAGAAAGCAAAACAAAAAGGTGAGTTTGTACAACATTTAGTGTTTGTGTAAATATCTAAAAATCTGTGAATGTACAGTTTTTATAAGAGACATTGACTGTTCAAACAAGAACTTCAGCTTCATACTGTGATGTTTGTTCTTGAAGTCTTGACTGCTCTGACTTGTGTTGAAGAGGTTTTATTGAGTGTGCACTTGCTGTTCAAAGAAACACATTTATTTTATCTTGACTTCAGATTTGATCTTATGTGTGTGAGGAAACTAGAGTGGTGAGATATCAGGCTCTATTTTAACCATCCAAAGCACATGTTCTGAAGTGTTTGGTGCAAGTGCGTTTTGTCTTTTTTGCTATTATAAGTGGAAAAAAGTCGCTGTTCCAGGAGCATGTTTCAAAAGTGTTGTACTTAAACTCTTAATTGTTCATGGGAGTTTTGGGGCGTAACAGGCAATAAACCAATCACAGTGCATCTCCCATTCCCTTTAAAAGCCAGATGCAGTGTTTTACACAGAGTTAGATTCTATTTGCGGTCAGTTGATCACATACTGTCAATGACCAGTGAGTGGCACAGCTCTGTGCACTCTGAGGGTCAAAGAAGGGCTGAGTGACTCAACGATCTGCGCACAGCTCTACAGTGGAGTAACGGCACAAATCACAGTGTTAGAAATATTTATTGTTATATGATGATCAGTGTGAATAAATCTGCAGTTCAATATGAAACGGTGGAGGACAAATTTAGGTGATGAAAGAAGCTTCTCTGCAGAGACAAGAGACATCCATGACACATGACGACGTTATACAGCACACAACATGTCACAAAGAAGCTCCGACCTTCTGAGGCTGTATTGTAATGTTCACCTGACTTATCCAAACATCTAGGAGTATTTTCAGCTCACTCTGCTTCTGCGTAACAGTCACATATTACTCTCTTTACAATGCACCTTTAAATGATAGTGAACAGTATCCGTTTTTTTCTAAGTCATGTCACCATTTAACACAAGAGAATCCTTCCCTAAATCTAAAATTATAAAACTTTTCATGGTTCAAAAAGAGCAGACCTTTGAAATGATGTTTTCTTCTAGAACTGAGCAGGTTTTCATTTCATGAGCTGCTTCATGTTTGTCAGTGGATGAATTAATTTGACAAAATTAAAACAAAATAAAGTTCATTATATTGATATCCCACCTGCAGACATGCACACCTTTACATTTATCTGATGACAGTTTAACACGCTGGTCTCATGTCTTAATAACCACCTTGGTCACTTTTGTCACATTGGCAGTCTTACTTGGTCAGACCTGGTAACATTTCCCAGCACAAGTCTGCAGTGAATACAGTCAGATTAACAATAAAGGCTGAAGCAGTATGTTTCAACTTGAACAGAGAGGGATTAAATGTGTGTTTCACCTTGTAAGATCAATATAAAGAAAATAAAATGTTTAACATACTCAATGAAAGAGCCATTTTTAAGTTATTGAGGAAATTCCCCTCATATATCCATCTACAAAAACTAAGAGGTAAAAAAAAACTTTCTTACAAGCACAGTAATAATTTGAGCAACAGTCTATTAATATTTTATGTCATTCATACAAATTAAGGGATGAATAAATTAATATCATCATCAGTTGAGTCCAACAAAGTCCCAATAATGTCCTCAGTGCTTGTTCACCTGTAGGATATAAAACAAGCAGCTTAAACAGCCACAACATTTCAAGTTGCAATTTTGGCCAGACAAAATGTATTGCAGATATGTTTTTTATCTATATAGTATTTATGCAATCTGTCAATTTAAAATCTGTGTTCCATGCACCAGGACGTGTTTTTCAAATGCCATCGTAGACGCAGGACCAATGGTATGAAGTGTTTCCCTAACTGCCTGCCATGCTTCCAAGGAACTGTAAGTACTGACTTAACACTATTCACATGAATCGATATTGCATCAGTCCGTATCCTCTAACAAATGTAACAACAGAATGGTAAAAAATAGCAACAAAATTCCTACGTGTTTTATTTACATTTATTTCATAAATAGTATAGTATATTATAGTATAGTTGTCTGTGCAGTCTACAAATTTCCTCCTTACTCCAGATGCCTGCTGGTGCCTGAATGTGTTACCAAGTATATAATCTGACTGACATTAGCATTTATTGATTGTTCTTAGCATGTATGTTCATCTATCTGCTGCTTAGTTGGTGACCTCTCACTTAGGAAAAGAGGTTCTTACAATGGTCTAATCTGATTAAAATAAAAAAATAAAAAACACATTACATTGAAACAAATGTTTTTTTAGTGTTGTTCAGTGGATGAACCTGATGGGGACGACAGCAGAGCAGCAACAAGTGAACCTGGGGTCAATATCGTAATCACATCTACAGTAAACGGTAAGAGAAAAAGATGAGCAATACCATTACATCCATCTATAATAAAGTTTTATGTGCATAGAATAGAGTGGGGACTAAATATTAGCCACATAATCCAGAGCAACATTACAAAACACAGCCTCTAAGAATACCATACTGTACTGTGTAAATCAGTTTGAGGAGTAGTTGTTTTGACATGTACAATTCGCAATTGCTCGGAGGACCACCACCAAAACTGTGTATTTACTGTCCAACTTTCACATGCTTACACACCATTTTCTACTGTTGTGGTGACTTAAGACATTCTGCAACATCTATATCTAAAAGGAAATGAACAATTAATGAAAGCCTCTATGAAAGACCTGTGAGAGGTAAGGAAAGGGGGCAGATGAAGCTGAATCCAGAACGTTTTGTAACTGCATGGGATGATGTGGTGGTTCTCCTCTGGCTGTCATTTAAAACCCCTCCCAAGATGGTGTGAGTTTTTCTTCCACCTCAAAGGTTCGGTAAACAATCATTACTGCCACTAGATGTCACATTAGACCACCAGCATCTCAGACCAAAACAAATGCTTTGTCATCCACAACTCTCTTGTCCACTGCAACTTAAGAAAACACATGCAAACAGACAAAACACAAGTTAATTCAGAAAACATCAATTTGAAAACACATGCGCTGCAAATACTCACAACACAACAAAGTGTATTATTATAATACATGTATTATATTACATCCATGCGCACTTGTTCAATAGTAATGACAGCATTTTGTTTGCAAAGGCATTAACGTAAACTTTATTAGAACAAGTAACAAAGGAACCAATTAGGTAAAGTGACTGAAAGTAAGTTACAGAAATCAAAGGCACTTTATACTTAATAAGAATTATAATAATTATTACTACGCACTACTAACAACCACTGGTACAACTACACATCCAATGATGCTACAGAGAAGGAACAGATGAATGTAAGTCAGTTTGTAATACCTGAGCTTGACAGGTGAATAAACCAAAATATAAAATAAAATAAGAAGCTATGCTACTTGTATGTCTGTGGAACAGCTGATTCAGCGCGGCAGTGTCCAGAGTGAGTGAGAAGATGATGATGCAGCAGCCAAGATGTTGAGATGAAGATTCTGATGAAGTTGAGATTAGTGGAGGACCGTAGAATCAGAATGGGAAACCTAGCAAATGAAATCCAAAGTTGCATCCAAGTGAATGTCTGAGGGAATTTTTGGGAGAGAGATTCAGAAAGATGCCTGGCCAATCGGCTCGCCCTTCCAGAGACACAATTACACATCTGTGGTGTCCGCAGCTGTCCATGTATGTGTCTGCACGCAAGTAACTGAGGCCTTACACCCACTCTGAGCTCGTTGTTCACTACAGGCCAGATGTCATCGTGCTTATTTATTTACTTTTAAGACAACTTCTTAATTACAATATTTTGTTATTAAATAATTAAAATGAACAAAGACCTGTGGAGGTGATTACAATAAAACCAAACATCACATGTTCATTAATGGTTCTGTAAATATTAAGACATACATTTAGCAGACATACAACTCTCAGAATTCAAGTCTACATGATAACAAAGCTTTAATAAAAGTGATAATATAAATGTACAGATTAAAACTATAAGAACAGTAATGAAGTCGATCACTTTAAGATTCCACATATTTTCTTGAAAGAGTCTGGTGCAGAGTAGAGGAGAGGTAATCAGAGGGAGGGGGACTTTAGGAGAAGTGTCCTAGGCCCTGTTCAGACCTGTCCTTAACATCATGATCACTCACACATTCTGAGGTGGACTGGACCACATGTGCTCACATTCATTTAGAAGTGTAAACGTGAATGCGTCCTGGTCCACATTTAAGGACCTCCTAACAGTCTAGTCAATTTCAAGTCAATTTTTATTTGTATAGCACCAATTCACAACATAAGTGATCTCAGGGCACTTTCCAAATAGAGCAGGTCTAGACCTTCTTTTTATATTATTTACAGAGACCCAACAATTCCCACCAAGAGCAGCACTAGGCCACAGTGGCGAAGAAAAACTTCCTTTTAAGAGGCAGAAACTTTGAGCAGAGCCAGACTCGGGGGGGGGGGGGGGGGGAGCAATATTAATAATAGTGATAGTAGCAGCAGTAACAGCAATAGTAATGTAATGGGAACTGTAGTGCTCCTACTGATAAAAATACTGATGACAGCTAATAACATTACTAATTATCATTATTAATTATAGTAAAGTTAGGCAGCAGGTGTTAAACAGGATCATGGGGCAGTAGCTGGTTTGCAGTTGCAGATCCAGACTCTCCAGCTGCAGCTCTGGAGGCCAGAGGATCTGCGGAGAGTAACAGGAAGGAGATAGAGAAGGAGAAGAGAGAGAGAGGCACACAGCCTGGACGCTCTGTGGTTGAGGGAAAAAACAAACAGTCCGAATGATGCAGTGATATTCAGAAAGTTTACAGTGATCTCATCAGCAGGACAACCTGGACGATACTGTACTGAGTTTAGTGGTAGGCCGGTGGTAGGATGGCAACAGGTACAGAGCCTGAGTTTGTAAAAGAATAAGAAGCTAACTGAAAGTTAAGGCATAAAAATACATTTTATGTTTAGATGTGAAAGTCTGAATGGAGTCAGACAGTCTGATATCAGCAGGGAGGTTGTTCCAGAGCAGAGGGGCCCGAGAGGAAAAGGCTCTGCAGCCAGCAGATGTCTTTTTAACTCTGGGAAGAAACTAATTAGTCCCATTATGAGCACAGTTTCATAATGAACTGAAAACAATTTACTAATTAAAATGACTAAAACCTTTTGTCATTTTTAGAGCTGCTGATTAGCTAAACTCTCTCTCTCTCTCTCTCTTGCGTTCTTCTGAAAGATATCCCACAATTCACAGTGTTATAAAATATATGAACCAACTAATTAGTGAAAGTTCAACAGTTACCAAAGAATGTTTCCTTGATTTTTGTATTGCATATCTGCAAAATTCAAATTCAAACCATAGTGTCTCTGTATTAAGTGTAGAGTACATGTGTCTTTTTGAATACTGAACATTGTAAATATACTGTGCATTTTTGACATTAACATAATTTTGCAAATACATCTTATTTAACCTGAACTATTAACTGACCAGAAACAGTTTCTCTTATAACTGACCTGCAATCTGCTTGTTGTTACATTACCTTGCAGTAAATCACCTGGAGGAGAGAGCAGCTACAGTAGATCAGCCGGAGGAGAGAGCAGCTACAGTAGATCAGCCGGAGGAGAGAGCAGCTACAGTAGATCACCTGGAGGAGAAAGCAGCTACAGTAGATCAGCTGGAGGAGAAAGCAGCTACAGTAGATCAGCTGGAGGAGAGAGCAGTTACTGTAGATCACCTGGAGGAGAAAGCAGCTACAGTAGATCAGCTGGAGGAGAAAGCAGCTACAGTAGATCAGCTGGAGGAGAGAGCAGCTACAGTAGATCACCTGGAGGAGAGAGCAGCTACAGTAGATCACCTGGAGGAGAGAGCAGCTACAGTAGATCAGCTGGAGGAGAAAGCAGCTACAGTAAATCACCTGGAGGAGAGAGCAGCTACAGTAGATCAGCTGGAGGAGAGAGCAGCTACAGTAGATCATCTGGAGGAGAGAGCAGCTGCAGTAGATCACCTGGAGGAGAGAGCAGCTACAACACAGGTAAAGGTGAGATCTTTTGATCGTCTGTAGTCACTGTCATACAGCAACATTTCTTTTCACTGCTTCCTATTTTTTATGAGGTCAGGTTAAAATCTAGCACAAACACCTGTAAACCCCAACCAAAGGTTGGAGAGTTTGCCTTTTTACTTTAGACTTGGACAGTGTTTGACTCCACGAAGCTCCTTGTTTGACACTGGATGAGTGAAGCTTTTTACTGAAGAGTTTACTTTCTTCTCCCTCAAAAACAAACCTATTTTACTTAGTTTAGTTGCTGCAAATGGTTTCACTTACTTTAATTTTAGGTTTTGTTGTACTCTGAATAGTGTACCACTGTGTTCTTAATCTCAATGGTTGTAACCTATTTATTTTAAGATTAAATTGAATTAAATCACCTGTTTTCTCAGTGTGATTCAGTTAATGATGGAAAACACTCAGAGAAGAAGAATGACAACACAGCGAGAGGAGGAGAGTCTGAAATCAAGTCTGTTCCATCTGCAACATGTGAGAAAATAATTTTGAATGAATTATTTTATTTTGCAATAACAAAAAAAACCTCCAGATTCAAATAAATTACTAACTAACTAACATTCAAAATCATTTACAGTGAACATGAGAAGAATGTGTTGATTCAACTCTGGCTCATTGTTGTCTTGCAGGCACCTCAGATGTGGATATGAGTGGAAACAAAGATAAGGTCAGAAAATACTAATTTATTTCACAAGAACTTGAGGACTTTTTACTTTATAACCATATGTTGTTACCATTTAATTTACATACAGTAAATGATTATTTATTATTTCCAGCAGTCAATGGAGATCTCTGGAGCGAAGAATAGAAACATGGAGTATCAAAGAGATCTTGAAACGTTGCTTCACAGACTTCACCTTCAAGACAAACAGAAGTTGTCTCCAGCAGATTTTCTTAAAATAGGTCCACCAGTGAAACAGGACCATGAAACATCTGAGGAAGATCTAGCTCATACTTTTCTTCAGAGGTTGATGATGTTAGACTACAGAGCCAGATATATTCCTGTAAGACAAGACAGTGCTGAGGTCAACCACTCAAATCCTGTTCCAGAGTCTGAAACTGTTGAGATAGACGACAGTGACTTAGATGCTCTTTTTAGCACCAACGTTGACTGTGATCAATCAAAACAGACTCATGTTCATCCGATGGACGTTCAAATGGCAGTATTTCACTGCTCAGACAGCTTCCTTAAGCAGAACATGATGACAAAGCTGTCACAGTGTCAGTACGCCTTACCTTTGCTTGTTCCTGACCCAGTCACACTGGATGTTGAGTGTCCTCTGTGGACATTCAGACAAATAAGAAAAACCTGGAAGACAACTCAAGTCAAGGATGATTCAAACATTGTCACCATGAAGAGTTTGCCCATCTGCAAAGCTGAGACACCCATGGTGTCATTTTTCCGCCTGGGTTCACTGTCAGTGTCTAAATCTCAGCTGATGAACACTTTGATCAACGAGCGTCACAACACCTTCTTCCACAGAAACTGCCCAGGTAGCACCAGATCTCGCCTTTTGATGGATGGTGTGGCAGAGATTGCCTGGTACTGTCCTGCTGGAAAACCCAACGATGCCTTCACTGACTGCACTGCCTTCTGTAATCTTCATGGTGATGCTCTGTCGATTGAAAAACAGCGTAAGATACTGACTGAAAAATCTTCAGTCAATGTTGTTCTGTTACCAACTCTGAAAAAAGGTGACAAAAGTACTGAAGTTATCTCAGATCTTCTGAAGTCTCCAAAGCCTCTGATTTGTCTCATTACTGATAATGATTGTGGTGCAGTTCAGATGAAAAAGGGAAAATATAAAATGGGTCTAAAAGACAGAAGCCAGTCAGATGTTTCTGAAGAACTGAAAAGGATCATTAGAGAGATCTTGTCTGGATCACAAACATCCTTCCAGCTTGAAACCATGGCCGAGGTCTCTGGGATCAGAGTGGATGAAGAAGACACAGTCTGCCAAAAAGGGAAATCTGTTGCTATGGAAACAGTGAATTTACTTCAGGGAATGGAAATTTCAGAAATCAAAGATAAATTCCTCCCTTGTCATGGCCGACTGTGGCATGAGTGGTGCAGAATAAAGAAAGAACTGTATCACCTCAAAGGAAACGTTGAGAAGGATAAAAGTGAAAAGCAACAGGAACTGATGAAAATACGAAAAGAACAATGTGATGCTTCCTGTAGTGAACTGGTGAAGTTGTTCATTGAAAGTCTCTCATCTTTGCCATCAACAGACAAAGAGTATTTCCTGAAATGGACTCAGATCTTAATAGACGCCCTCTCCACAGACGATCTCATGTCAATTCTCCAAAGCTATGATGAGAAGTGGTCTGAGGTCTTGGCTCTGAAGAAGAAACATGACAAATCTGATCTGTTAAAAACAAAACAAACTGAGCTTGAACAAATATCAACAAAACTACATTCAGCAACTTTTGGCTTGGAGCACATCTTTAGAGAAATGGGGCAGATCTATGAAGCCCATAAATCTCTGCAGAAACAAACAAAGAAGGATCAGACTGACTGGTCCAAATACCCTGAGCTGGCTGCAGAGCTGGTGATATCAGGATACCCCATGGAGCTGATGGATGGTGATGCAGGTCATGTGCCTTTGACATGGATCTCTAGTCTTTTAGAGGAGGTCATCAAGAGACTGGGTGACCAGAGAGTGTTTGTGTTGTCAGTTTTGGGCGTACAAAGCAGTGGAAAATCAACAATGCTGAATGCCATGTTTGGGTTGCAGTTTGCAGTGAGTGCTGGCAGATGCACCAAGGGTGCCTTCATGCAGCTGATCAAAGTGTCAGAGGAGATGAAGAGAGACTTTAAGTTTGACTATGTGCTGGTGGTGGACACTGAAGGACTGCGTGCTCTTGAATTAGCAGGTAACGCCGCTCTTAACCACGACAATGAAATGGCAACATTTGTTGTTGGTCTGGGAAACATGACATTGATCAACATCTTTGGAGAGAATCCAGCTGAGATGCAAGATGTTCTGCAGATTGTTGTTCAGGCTTTCATGAGGATGAAGAAAGTTAAACTTTCTCCAAGTTGTGTGTTTGTTCACCAGAATGTGACAGATATTTCAGCTACAGAGAAAAACATGGAGGGAAGGAGACGCCTGCAAGAAAAACTGGACCAGATGGCCCAACTAGCTGCCAAAGAGGAGGAATGTGATGCAAAGTGTTTCAGTGACATCATTGCATTTGATGTGCAAAAAGATGTGAAATACTTTGCCCAGCTTTGGGAGGGAAGTCCACCTATGGCTCCTCCGAATCCAGGTTATAGTGAGAGCATCCAAGAGCTGAAGAACTTCATCCTCTCTAAAGCTTCACAGTCTGCTGGGATTATGCTGTCTCAGTTCAAAAGCAAAATTCACGACCTGTGGGATGCCCTGTTGAACGAACACTTTGTTTTCAGTTTCAAAAACACACTTGAAATTGCAGTGTACAGAAACCTTGAGGTTCAGTACAGGAACTGGACCTGGGCCCTGAGGAGCAACATGTTGACCATTGAAAACCAGCTGTACAACACAATTGAAAATGGAAAATGTGACAAGGTTGAGCTCACTTATCTTTCTAAAGAAATGAGCAAAACATATGGAGAAATTAAAAAAGAAATGTCAAAGCACTTTGATGATGACAGAGACAAAGAAATGTTGGTTCAGTGGCGAGGCACATTTGAAAAGAAAATCAAGGAGTTTCATGATGAACAGGTGAAAGGAGTGAAAAGAAAACTGGATGAAGTTATCCAGCAGAAGAAGGCTTGTAAAAAGCTTGATGATCAGAAGACAGAGTTTGAGAACAAGCTGCTACAGAAGAGCAAAGAGCTCGCTCATCAGTTAAAAGACAAGACACAAGATGAAGAGGAACTTAAACAGCAGTTTGACTCTGTTTGGAGAGACTGGGTGAGAGAACTAACTGCAGATACAAAACCTATTGAAGACATCAACTTGGAGGAAGATCAGTCAACCATCCTTCTTGAGCTTGGTTTTGAATGGGATCTTATTGATGAATCCAAAAACAGTGGCAGATACAAAAACATATCAGGGGTTGGTGATTACTTTCATTATGTGACACTCACCAAGTATCAGGAGCGTTGTGACGAAAGTCAACAGCCTCAAGAGAGGGAAGGGGACAAAAGAGAAAAGGGGAAACTTAGACAAATTGGTGACTTTTTTTCAGAAAAAGGTACAAAAGTATTAAGTTACATTAAGGGGATATTTCAGCATGAAGATCAACAACTGATCAGATCCCTGATTGATGATGTTGAAAAACAGTCACTTGATACAATCAAGAACAAACCTGTAGCTACAACAGGCTACAGTCCAACTTATTTGCAAGAAGTTGTCAAAAATGTCAAAGAGAAAGTGACAGAATTTGAATCCAAGAGGAAATATGCTCTGAAGAAGAAGTTTACAGTTGAACTCTTACTGTATGTGTTTGACAGAGCAGGGACTTGGCTTTCAGAGTCCCACGAGAAATTCAAGAAGAAGAATGATGTACGTACTCATCTAGAAAGCAAGAGGGATCAATATTATAACATTTTCAGAAGCTTCTGTAAAGGAAACTCTTCTGCTGTTGTACTCGGAGAACTGATCTGTGAAAAACTGAAGGTTTCCACTGTTGAGTCTGTCTGTAACAAGACTGCAATTGATCTAGCTGGAGAGATGATGTGCAGTTTCCCAGCATTCAATGAAAACAGACTGAACCTGGAGAAACATGTGTTGAAGTCACTGGCAGAGAAAGAGGACTTCAGTGGTTTCATCACCTACATCCGACACCCAAGGAAACATGTGGAGAGGTTTATAAAAGAGGAAGTACAGAAATACATCTTCACATCACACAAAGATAAAGCTCGGGATATACTCAAGAAAAATGTTGAAGACATCAAGCAACATGTGAGTCGGGCTTTATTTACTGCAACAGAGAAAGTCAAAACCCAGAGAGGAAACACAGACATGTGGCTGGAAGAATTTACCAGTTCTCTAAAAGATCAGTTGACATTTGATGTCGTTCGTCCTGAAAACTTCAGAGACATAAACCGTTTTGACTTTCTTAAAGAAGCGATAGAGAAAAACCTTGAACCCATCATGGAGATGAACAACCTCTCACTGAATAAGATGAATGAGTTCAGAGAGAAGCCTGATCAAATTCTCATCGATCAGCTGTGCAAGTGCTGCTGGGTAACGTGTCCATTCTGTGCAGCTGTTTGCACCAACACCATGGAAGATCACAGTCCTAATGACCACAGTGTCCCTTTTCATCGCCCCTCTGGAATCAATGGATGGCACTATGAAGACACAGTGGAGCTGGATGTTCATTTCTGCACAACAAATGTTGCAAGTGAAGAAGCTTTTTACTCTGGTGATTTAGAGGCATTTATTCCCTATAAACAGTACCGAACTGGTGGTCCAGAGTTTAAAAACTGGAGAATTACGCCTGATGAGTCCAAACTGACATACTGGAAATGGTTTGTGTGTCGATTTCAAAAACAACTGGAAGACCACCATGATTTAAAATTCAAGGGTGAAGGAGAAATTCCCAGCGAGTGGAGAAACTACAGTAAAGAAGAAGCGATTAAAAGTCTGGATGAAATGTACAAACTGTGAGTGAACAACACAACTACTCTGCTGAAAATGATGATACTTGTTTCCATGTGACTATTCATGAATCAAACTCCTTTTCACAGACGAAAATCAGACTTACTGATTTTATCATTGACAGGTTTTTCTGTCTGTGAATGCTAAATGTGGACAGTAAATGAATCATAACAAATTACAGTAAAAACAAGTCTGATAGCTTTATACAAATTGATACCTATAATGGAAGAGCACATAGAGCAATAATCATATGGAGGATGGAGTGAGTCAAAAATAGATATGTTAATATTAATATTAAATCAATGTGTCATCTACAAAAATGGTTAATGTGAACTTCCTTAAGAGAAACGTTTCCATGAAGGTGAAACAGAAGACAATATGTAATCTTTCCATTTATTTTGTTTGAAGAGACAAAGAGAAATGATGAATATGATGCATGTATTGATGAATATTTTGAAGTTTTATTAAATGAAAATACATGAAATCTGAACTTCTAAAATTCAGTGATCATGGAAAGATGGTTGAGAAGGTTGATTATGATCGACTTCTTACAACAAAGAATGGAGGGTATATTTCTTTAACCTGTGAAATTCATTTCTAAAACTTAAATCAGAAAATCCTGTTAAACAAATTTTTCCTGTTTGTATTTTTATAAGTCTTTACATGTTAAGTTGAATCATGTTAACTGATCCAGGATGCTTTATGTTGAAGACGTATTTGAAGTGTTCAGCTGTGTTATGTTAATTTCATTTAAAGTAATCTGTCATTATATCTACAGCAGCAAGAGTTTTGTTGTTTTGTTGTCAATGTGAGGAAAATATTTCTAAAGTTTTTTTTATCATTTGTTAAACTGATCATTCAGTGATGACACAAAAACACCTGTTGAGTTTAGCCTTTCATGTTATTAATGAGCATAATAAAAATAACTACATCACATCTATTGAAAGACCGTGTTTCTGTTTTGTTTCTCAAATGACAAAATCTTAATCTCCACCTTTGAGATCTGACATCTGTTTGTAGAAGACCCCACCTTTTGTATCTGATCCATGGTTCATAGTAAAGTCTTCTTCCTAACTGTTTCTATTTGATAAGACTTGAAAGTCACCTTATGTCTATTTGACTTTGTCTCAACCTGATAAGAAAATCCCACATGGCTCTTAAGCTTTCTGCTTCGTTGTCTGCACATAGGTGTCACACTTCTGTTACTCTGATCGTGACTTTTCATGTATTTGAGATGATTTCTAAAACCAGGTTTCACAGGTAATCTAAGTCATCTGTTCCTCTGTTTGTATGTGATCTGTTGCCTTTAAGGAGAACTGCCACAATTCAGTATTGCACCTCTTTTAAGTTTGGGGACTCACAAGAGAAATACTCTTAAAAAGAGATGGTCAAAAGCAGCAGAGGCCAAGATGTCCTGAGTTTTTGTCTCTAGTTTGCATCAAGCTCTAAAACCACTGTATCCTGCATTTCCCATACTGCAACTCAAGTGTCTGTCATTAAACCACCTCTTGCCTTGTAGATGCCCACTTTTTTCAAACCCCACACCTCAAGCTGGACATGTCAGTTAAATGTAGAGTATTATAAGTTTGGATGAATGGGGTTTAAATAACTTTAGCATAGTTAGAAAAGCTAAAAACTAGCATTGGTTGCCACTGTCTGACATCATTAAACTCGTAAGACCAGGCTTTGCCTGTCATAACGGTTCACCAAAGTGCATTTTACTATATACATTATTATTTTATGACTGTTTTGTTACTTCACTTCTGATAACGTTAAGTTGGGTCTTTATTATCTAAAAGTACTCACCGAAAAGGGTTGTCTACATTTACAGTAGCTTGACAAATTTAATCCGTTGCAGTTTCTCATAGTGGCCACTGGATGGCGGTAAAACTCATGTACATACGTCGAAAACATTACATGGGTTTTGTATTGGTTAAAACAAACGATTCATCAGTAAAAAAAAAAAAAAAATCGGTATGAATTTATTCATTGTCTGTTTTGGATAAAGAAAGGATAATGTTTCTGACTGCTGACTGTGACCACTTATAGAAAAAAAAGACATTAGCCATCCCCCACAACAACTTCCGGTATGTTACCGGAAGTGACCTATGAAGTAAACAACGAGCTGCCGGTGGATACAGACGTTCAGATAGCTGCGACTAAAGTGAGCTTTTTATTTTTTATTTTAAACGGATATTTTCCTTTTATGCAGACGAAGGGGCATTTGTATGAGAGAATGGTGCGACCTCTAATAAAGATAAATCGGGGTGTTTACGTTTTTGAACCTGCCAGTAAAGTGGAACCTACAGTAGCCTACAGTAGCTAGCAGCTAAGTAGCAAGCATCTGCGAGTAATATTCTTGCTGTTAGCTTCTGTTGTTTTGAGCTCTGAGTTGTTTTTCTAAAACTTTAGATACATGTATCTCCCTGCAGAGACATAATACAACTGTTTTCGCACAGGTAGAATATTCCTTGTGACAAATAAACTTAACCTCATGTGTAAAACTGGTGTAATGCCCCTTTTATTGGACTGTTGCTCTCTGTATGAAACCATATCTGAAGTTTGTGTCACTATTTGGGAGAAAATATATTTCAAAGACAGGATCTGGTTACAGTTTATTACACTGACCCTCAGAGACAACAAAACAAGACCACATACTGAATATACCATATACTGAAGAGCTACATCTTTTAATGATTAATATTTCTTACAGTAACTGACCAAGACTCAGTCTCGTCTTGAACTAAACTAATGACCACAGTTTGCATGTGTTACAGCAGCTGTATCTTTTAGCAGATTTTGAAGGAAGTCAGTTTGAAGTCCCCTGTGACTCTGATGTAGCTGATGACGTCCATGCCAACACGGTTAGGAAACTGGACTTCCTGTCCATCAGGAAGCTCCACCTCAAACACGTCTCCCGCCAGCTTCAGTACAATCTAAATCAGAAATTAATTTTTTAATAGAAACACTCTGAAACATATGAAACTAAAACTATCCACGTGGCAGGGTAAGTGAACAAATACATTTTTTCTTCAAGCCATAAGCCTTTCAAAAATTTCCTCACCAAACTTTTTTACAGCATTTTTCATGAAGTAAATGCATCCTCTCTTCCTTCAGTTCGACTCCCTCACCTTGACGTCTGCGCCTCTCTGTAAGGGGTTGTGTATTTCCCGTTTCTCGTCACCCCAACAACCATCAGTCTTTGAGTTGCACACGAGCACAGCTCCATCTGTGTCATCATGGAAACGAGGGTTAAAGTGCAGCGCCAGGTCGTCTGCATCACAGCCGAGGTCGATCTGGAATCTGAGTTTATACAAGAAATGTGGTGTAAACACCCAGGTGTTTGCAGAGCTCAGAACACCACACAGGCTTGTAACACTGGACATGTAATCTAAAGACTATTGATAAAAGTGCATGTTTACAGATTATTTTTTACTACAGCAACAAACCCGAGTGTATCTGCATAGATATTATCGTATTATTTTATTCAGTGAAGAGGGTAATATTAAACAAGTATAATGTGTTTGGTGAGCTTACCTCTCAGCATCGTGCAGAATTACTCCCTTTAGTTTCAGCTGATCTCCAGCTCGCAGATCTACATTCTTCAGTTCAAGTTGCTGAGAAACACACTTGTGTAGTTCAGCGTTTCAAACAATTTCATGAGCAGATGAAAGATTATTGATAGTCATTATGGTAGCAGATTTGGGAACAATCAAATATTGATATTTATCAGCTGTTTTATTCAACAAATAACAAATTCCATGGTGCAGAACAGTGAAATAAAAGCAGCAGCAGATTTAAACTTACCAGGCTCATTTTTGGTGAAGAGTCCTGGAGCTAATGGAAGATGTAGGATGATGGTGTTGGTACAGAGACACAGTCTTCTGTCCTGGAAGACAAAATGTAAGTGGTGTGGTTGTAAAGTCTTTATTTATAATATAAAGTACAAAAGACACAGTGAAATGACTTTTAACAGTTACAATGGGGCCCCAGTCATCATTATCATCACAATGAAGCAGCCTATTCAATGTAGATGCCCTGCTCTGTTTAATCATTGCTGTTGAACTCATTTTGCAAATGAGATGAATTGTCTTCTTGATCATTGAACAAGAGAAACAGCTGCTGCAGTGCCACTGTGAGGTGATGATCCAACCTGATTTAGATTGAGAACCACTGCGTACATTGAGGAGTCTTAAATTTACACTGGAGAGAAACAACTACCAGAGTATACTGTGCCTGTGGTATTCAACCAGTCTGATATTTACAGGATTGATTTGTGCACTTGAAAATAAAAAAAAATGAAAGATATACATGGTTATTATTTGTTTTTAGACTATTGGTCTTCATCACAATCACACTAGATGTCTCTTGAATAATGATTTTTATTTATTCATCTATTTATTTATTTTTAAAGAATATGACACTGTGCCCTTCTGTCTCCTCAATCTGACCTGAACTTGATTTTTATTTAATGAATTTGAAAGCTAATCCTTCATGTCTTCATCTGCCATCATTTACTAATTTATCCATTCACTTACAGTGTGTGTGCTCAATGTCATCACAGTAACTGCCTGATATAAAAGGAGAGACCTTACAACAGCATTTTTAGAGGACCTAATTTATTCTTTGCTATTTATACAATAAAAAAATAAGGCTCTGTTCAGTTTACCTTTTCTGTTCATCAGGAAATGATCAACTAAGAATAACTGTGTGGAGACGGATGGACCATACTGAGATAGTTGGATGTTGTTATTTGTTAATAGTCACATTCAAGGACTACAACATCTGTCATCAAAACTTAAATTATTATAAAAAAAATATATTAAATTTTTAAAAATTTTAAACACCAGGTTTGTAATTAAGAATGAAACGGAAATTATTATTATTACTGAATATCTGCACTAATACTGCTGTCTTCAACGTTTTACTGCCCTCCGGTGGTAAGAGTGTGGAACTGCAACAAGTGGAATTACTACATATCCGTCAGTGCAAGCACATGAGAATACACTTCCGGTAAAGTAAAGTTCCGGGAAAGAAACTGAAATAAGTATGGAGGAAATAACATTAATCACCATGGAATAATGTCGTTAATTAAAAATTTAAACTTCCGTCAACCCCTACAGAACGAGGTGTCGAAGTGAGAGTTACGTGGCGCTGCTATAGTACTAGCAGCTTTCTCTATTGTGGTGATGCCGATTAGCATGCTAAGTGGGCTAATGGGCATCTTTCATCAGTCTCGCAAGATTACCAAAAAGCTTTTGGCTCCCTCCATCGTCACTGGAATCCCGCCTTGCCCGTCCTATATCCGTAATAGATTAAGGGAGATTCTGTTGGATTGTGGCTTTAGTTTGGTCACTCTATTTTGAGAGTAAGAACCGGAAGTATTAGTATGTGGTCATATCTACAATTACGGCAACTTTACTACCTGATTAAATATGTTGCAATTCTACCTTGTAACCACTGGAGGGCGGTAAACATTGATGATTCTAATGACTTCATGTCTTCATGCAAGGTTGGATATTACTTACATGCTCCGATAGATTACGAGATCTACACAGACCAACCAGAAGGTTACGAGGAAGGAGAAGGTCTGGTATGTAAGCTGGAGAAATCTTTGTACGGCCTAAAGCAGTCTGGCCGAAACTGGAATAAGACTCTACATGACTATTTAACTGAAAAAGGATTCACACAAAACCCAGCAGACCATTGTGTCTATGTCAAAGAGACTAAAGATGAAAAGGTGATTTTGATAGTCTGGGTGGACGATTTGATAATCGCAACCAACAATGAAAAAGTGATGAAAGATGTAAAAGAGATGCTTGCAGAAAAGTTCAAAATGAAAGACTTAGGTAGACTTAAGCATTTTCTCGGCATCAACTTTACTCAGTCTGATGGATGTGTAAAAATGTCACAGGAAACATATGTCCACAAGATTTTGGAAAGGTTTAACATGCAGGACTGCAAACCTAGAGACACTCCATGTGATCAAAAACTATATTACACAGAAGACGCTGTTAAAATGTGTGATGTTAGGATGTATAGGGAGGCTGTAGGCAGCCTTATATATTTGACAACCTGTACTCGTCCAGACTTAAGTTTTGTGGTAAGCAAGCTATCACAATATTTTTGTGAACCAACAGAAGAACAATGGATAACTGTGAAACATGTACTAAGGTATCTGAGAGGTACTGCAGACAGAGAGTTGTGTTTCAGAAGAAATGACAAAAAGGAGTTAGGGCTAGTGGCCTATAGTGATGCTGACTGGGCGTCAGATACTGCAGACAGACGCAGCACTACAGGTTACTGTGTGAGCCTTAGTGAGAACAGTTCTCTAGTTTCTTGGAAAACAAAGAAACAGCCTACGGTAGCGCTCTCAACCTGTGAGGCAGAATATATGGCCCTGGCTTCCACTATGCAAGAGTGTATATATTTGGAGCAACTGCTAAAAAGCATTGATGATTACAAATACACAAAGACTGTAGTGTATGAGGATAACCAGGGAACAATTGCAGTAGCCAAAAACCCTGTAAGCAGGCAAAGATGCAAACACGTGGACATTAAATATCACTTCATAAGGTCCATTGTGAATGAGGGAAAAATGAATCTGATTTATTGTAGTACTGAGGAGATGGTTGCAGATGTTATGACTAAGCCTGTCACCAAAGTCAAACTGAAAAAGTTCGCAGGTATTATGTTTGGTATCTAAAGAGTGGAAAAGGTCCACATCTGCACTGTATTTTACTGTGTGATTTTCTTTAAGTTTTGAAATTCCACAACCTGAGTACAAGTGAGGGTGTTAAGAGATACAATTAGATGTACTCAGTTGTTGTGTGTGAATGTATGGTTGTTGTACAATTGTGGTGTTGCGTGTTCACCACGGTGTGGCGCTGTGCACGGATGCCATTGGTTTTTGTTTTGGGACACACCCCGATTTGTTGTTCTGTCTGTCTGTGCGTGCACATGTTCGGTCATGAAGGTTATACCAAGTTAAGTCTGAAATAAATATGCCAGGAGGGCTAAAGATATATCGTCTAAGTTTTCTTCCTGAAGTTCAACGCAAGCAAGGATGCGAAGCTCAACAGATATGTCGGTTAAATGTAGTGTATCATACGTTTGTGTCGATGTGAATGGGGTGTAAATAACTTTAGCATCCTTAGAAGAGGCTACCGAAAACTAGCATTGGTTGCCACTATGTGACACGACCTTCGTCAAGCATGTAAATAATTTATCTTTTAATAATAATAATAATAATACATTTTATTTAAAGGCGCCTTTCTTGGCACTCAAGGACACCGTACACAGTTACACAAATTGAGATTAAAACACATTAAGAATTAATTAATTAATTAACAACAATAAAAATGAAATATAAAAATAAAAACAATACAAAAGTGACAGAGCAATTGGCATCAGATGGAAAAGGCAGTTTTAAACAGATGTGTTTTGAGTTGTGATTTGAAATGGGGGAATGAATCGATATTTCTGAGTTGGGGTGGTAGTAGGTTCCAGAGACGGGGAGCAGAGCGGCTGAATGCTCTACTCCCCATGGTGGTGAGACGGGCGGAGGGGACAGACAGGTGTGTGGAGGAAGAGGATCTGAGGGAGCGGGAGGGAGTGGAAGAAGAAGAACTAAGAACTAAAACGAACCTGCAGTTGTCGATAAATTTCCAGTCCGGCTAGGGTCTCCCGCATGTACTGACAATAGGTAGATGGAGACGATGGACCACTTGAGAATAGCTTCGGTTTAGTAACTTTATTGTGAAAGGATTTACCGGATGTAGGAGTGTGCTGTCATCACTGCATGGACTATCTACCGCTCTCCAGTGGAGTAAGTGTGAAATTGCGACACATTAAACTCATAAAACCAGACCGTCGTGACGGTTCACCAAAGTACATTTTACTATATACATTATTATTTGTTCTGTTACTTCACTTCTGATAACGTTAGATTGGGCCTTTATTATTTAAAAGTACTTACCGGAAAGGCCTGTACGGTCTACATTTACAGTAGCTTGACGAATTGAATCCGTTGCCGTTCCTCGTTGTGACCACTGGAGGGCGGTAAAACCCCATGTTTAAATACGTTGAAGACCGTTTTTGGATTACATTACATGGGCTTTGTGTTGGTTAAAAACTATGTTTCACTACAGACAGACAGAATTTATTCATTATCCCCATTAGATAAAGCAAGGTTAGTGTTTCTGACTCTGACCACTCGTAGACATTAAAAATGACACTAGCCGTCCTCAACAACAACTTCCGCTATGTAGCCGGAAGTGACTGAATAAAGTAAACAGAGGAGCTGTCAATGGATGCAGACATCTAGATAGCTATAACTAAAGCGAGCACATTTTTAAAAAGACATTTTTGCTTTTTATGCACACGAAGGGGCATTTGTATGAGAAACTGGTGCGACTTCTAATAAAGGTAAATCGTTAACGTTTCTGAACCTCCCGGTAAAATTGAACCCTGCAGTAGCCTACAGTAGCTAGCAGCTAATTAGCAAGCGTTAGCGAGCAATTTTCATGCTATTAGCTTCCGTCGCTTAAATGAAATATTACCGTAGTTTTTTTGTTTTTGCTTCTTTTTTTACCGCAGAGGTCGATGAGTTTAGTTTAAGTGCTACCCTTATTTAGACTCATTTCAC
Organism: Seriola dumerili; assembly: GCF_002260705.1. Lineage (NCBI taxonomy): Eukaryota > Metazoa > Chordata > Actinopteri > Carangiformes > Carangidae > Seriola > Seriola dumerili. Next base: position 160,102 of record NW_019176389.1, on the reverse strand, counting down.
TGGCTATCCCCAGGTAGTTAGCATGCGCTGATCGTTGCCAGCTGTTTGTTCACCTGCTGCAGCAGCTGGCGGCTCCTCCTCAGTCTGTGGGATCCGGCTGCGAGTCAGTGTCGGTGTCCTGAGGAGGCTCTCCTGCCAGAATGACCGGCTTTAGTTTCATCACTTTTCCATTTGATAAATAGGACATTTGTCACCAGAATGACCCGGTTTTTTATACTTTAAATCTCTGTTTATATCAGTGGTAGCTCGTACTCAGATTGTCTCAGCACTACCTGAATATTTGTGTCTTTATCATATCGATCCTCAGGTGCAGTCACAAAAAATTAGCCTTATTATATTCTATATTATTATATTGACTCACAGGTTTTCCTGGGGACAGGAGTGACACTGTCCTGAGATGTTCACAGACATGGACTATGAATTGGAGGAGGACAAGCTGTGAGTCACAATTATGTTTTCCATTTTTTATGATCTGGGTCAGTCAGTTAAGTAATTCAGCGGGTTTAACTGTATGGGAACTTTTAAATCTTCCATTCATACATAGGTCCACATCACTATCGTTACAGAGCTAACTGTATATTGAGCATTTAAGAGTTTTATACAGTAAAGCTGTCCGAAAACACAGTCAGTTAAATGCTGCAGATCTCAGAGTGTCATCTTTCCTCCTCCACAGGGGGATACCAACGGTACCTGGAACCGTGTGTCTGAAGAAAGATGCTAATAACCTTATTGGCATCAGCATTGGTGGTGGGGCACAGTACTGCCCTTGTCTCTACATTGTCCAGGTTTGTACAGTAGGTTATAACCATGTTGTGAAATCTGTGACAGAACAGTTCTATCATGTTTCAGTCTACAAAAAGTCATTGGTACCTTTTGAAATGTGGTCTCTGTGGTCTCTCAGGTCTTTGATAACACCCCAGCAGCTCTGGAGGGGACGCTGGCAGCAGGCGATGAAATCACAGGCGTGAACGGGAAACCGGTGAAGGGAAAGACTAAAGTAGAGGTGGCCAAGATGATTCAAGCTGTCCAGGTACACAAGCTCTGAGGATGGAATCACAGTCCATAGTTACTGACAGTCCTGAGCAACACCAGGATATGATCAGATGGCTTATTATTTACTTCATCCACCATTCTGTGGATGGAGACACGGTCCAGAGTCAGATTAAACCAATTAAAACGCCAATTAAACTACATACCAAGCGCCTTTTAATGAATAAGAAAAAATGAAATTACTACATGTGAACATGAATAGAAACATGTCCACTTAATAAAACATTACTCACATTTTTGTGTCCTGCTGTGGATTTATCAGTGAATAGTCCCAACACTTTACTAGTTTTAGGTGCAAACCTTCCCCTGGACTGTGGAGAAGAGGGACTTCACTGTCCTGACGAGCTGAGCTAAAGGGCTCCGGACAATAGCCCGTAGCGTTTGGCGTAACGTCACCGATGTAGAGTGGCTGTGTTGATTTTGGCATCCATTGTTCACACCCTGAAAAATTCCATGACTTCCTGCATGGTGGATTAAAGAGAGGCTTCAGTGTGGGAGTTAAAGGATTAGATTGTGTTGCTGTGAATTTCACCCCTGGCCCCATGAAGCAGGAAAAGTTTGCACATTAACAAATTTACCACTTGTGATACGATAACACATTGTATTTTAATTGTTTTTATAAGAGTAAATAAATGGATGATATGTTGTTTTTTTCTAGTGATGATCTTTTGAATATATCCTGTTTATTTGTTGTTGTTGTTGTTGTTGTAACTGCATCAGGGAGAAGCAACGATCCACTACAACAAACTGCAGGCAGACCCAAAACAGGGGAAGTCTCTGGATATAGGTATCTCCTGCATCAGACATGAACACACACTCACGTTTTGATCCAATATTTGTTCATATTACTTTCTGTGGATCATGTGTTGGTCTTTCGGTGCCGTAACCTGCGTTAAACACGTATTTTGTTTGTGTTAGTGCTGAAAAAGGTCAAACATCGGCTGGTAGAGAACATGAGCTCAGGCACAGCAGACGCTCTGGGACTCAGCAGAGCTATTCTCTGCAACGGTGAGTTTATTATCACCATCATTAGGAGTTTATTAGTTTATTGTTGAAGATGGAAATGAAGCTCTTCTCATGTAAATTCATGTTGCTTTCCAGATGGACTCGTTAAAAGACTGGAAGAGCTGGAGAAAACAGCAGAGCTCTACAAAGGTGAAGAACAATCGAATCACAAAACTGCCATTCAGTAACTATTGTAGTTTTTATTTCTAATTGAACAAAATCATAAATAACCAGAAGACAAAACAATAAATAAAATAAGAATAATAAAATCAATAAAGTTCCTCCATATATTCTCAAATATTTGCTGCTTAGCCTTTAATACGTAGGAAAATCCTTTCTAATGGAAGGTTTGATCACATCTGTCTTATCCGCTGAGTCGTTCTCAGTCTGTGAATGTTTTATCAGTGAAATGCATTTTTGGGCATAAAGCAAACTGAGATCTATAAATGCTCCTTCACTTTTCCTATGGTGGTGTTTCTCTGGATTTAACCTGGGTCCCGTTTAGTGATGTTTTAATGTGACTGTGTGGAGGTGAGGACTGTGAAGCATCACCTGTGGTCGTCTGTGTCTGCAGGGCTGATGGAGCACACCAAGAGGCTGCTCAGAGCGTTCTTCGAGCTTTCTCAGACTCACAGAGGTGAGTTCTGCTGATTTGATAAAACAAAGTGTCGCTGAATTGTTTGCACCTTTTTTTGTTGGAGAAAGAGAAAAAGACAATAAAGATGATCTCAGCAGATTTCACTCTTCACTCACGTGTGTGTGGTGTTTGGTAACGTGCTCCTCTCAGCGTTCGGGGATGTTTTCTCCGTCATCGGGGTTCGGGAGCCTCAGGCTGCAGCCAGCGAGGCGTTTGTGAAGTTTGCCGACGCTCACCGCAACATCGAGAAATATGGTATTCAGCTACTAAAGACCATCAAACCCGTGAGTACAGTTTAAAACGTTTTTATATTGTAAACGACTAGAAAAACCTTTTCACCTTTTACTCTTAATGTGCTTCCATCCTCTTCTCTGCTTTGGCTTTGTGTTCAGTTGTATTTCTTTTAAAAGAAAAGTTTTAATGCTGCTCTCTTTGTTCACGTCACACGAATATTGTGTCTTGTGCACAATGAGTCTGTTGTTGTTTTTAAATGTGACCCTGATCTGTGCGGTGCACCGAACCCCGATGACGGAGAAAAACATCCCCGAACGCTGAGAGGAGCACGTTACCAAACACCACACACACAGTGAGTGAAGAGTGAAATCTGCTGAGATCATCTTTATTGTCTTTTTCTCTTTCTCCAAACAAAAAAAGGTGCAAACAATTCAGCGACACTTTGTTTTATCAAATCAGCAGAACTCACCTCTGTGAGTCTGAGAAAAGCTCGAAGAACGCTCTGAGCAGCCCTTTGGTGTGCTCCATCAGCCCTGCAGACACGACGACCACAGGTGATGCTTCACAGTCCTCACCTCCACACAGTCACATTAAAACATCACTAAAGGGACCCAGGTTAAATCCAGAGAAACACCACCCATAGGAAAAGTGAAGGAGCATTTATAGATCTCAGTTTGCTTTATGCCCAAAAATGTATTTCACTGATAAAACATTCACAGACTCGAGAAACGACTCAGCGGATAAGACAGATGTGATCAAACCTTCCATTAGAAAGGATTTTCCTACGTATTAAAGGCTAAGCAGCAAAATATTTGAGAATATATGGAGGAACTTTATTGATTTTATTATTCTTATTTTATTTATTGTTTTTCTCTGGTTATTTATGATTTTGTCAATTAGAATAAAAAACTACAATAGTTACTGAATGGCAGTTTTGTGATTCGATTGTTCTTCACTCTTGTAGAGCTCCGCTGTTTTCTCCAGCTCTTCCAGTCTTTTAACGAGTCCATCTGGAAAGCAACATGAATTTACATGAGAAGAGCTTCATTTCCATCTTCAACAATAAACTATAAAACTCCTAATGATGGTGATAATAAACTCACCGTTGCAGAGAATAGCTCTGCTGAGTCCCAGAGCGTCTGCTGTGCCTGAGCTCATGTTCTCTACCAGCCGATGTTTGACCTTTTTCAGCACTAACACAAACAAAATACGTGTTTAACGCAGGTTACGGCACCGAAAGACCAACACATGATCCACAGAAAGTAATATGAACAAATATTGGATCAAAACGTGAGTGTGTGTAGTGTCTCATGCAGGAGATACCTATATCCAGAGACTTCCCCTGTTTTGGGTCTGCCTGCAGTTTGTTGTAGTGGATCGTTGCTTCTCCCTGATGCAGTTACAAAC